>NW_022436941.1:12347932-12374638 GCF_009761245.1 Sapajus apella | reverse complement strand
GGCAGCAAATCACACTGCCACGTGTGTACCTATGCAACAATTTTGCATGTTCTTCACATGTACCCCAAAACCTAAAATGCAATAAAATAAATAAATGGGAAAAAATATTGAACTCAAATAAATGATACATTAACTAGATTACAAAAAAAAAAGAAATCTACTTCAACAAAACTTTTGTTATTACAATTCTTTATATCCTTACTGTTTGTGCTTTTTTGATATTTTGCAAATTTTAAGTTTTTTTTACAAAGGTATATTGTTAGGAGTGTAAGAGAGCCCATGACAACTACGTCTTTTTGATAAGTTGCTCCTTTCATCTTTATACTTAAAAATTTTAAAAATTTACTGACATTTATTTTTGCATGCACTTTGCTTTCATTAGTATTTGCCTTCAATATTTTTATTTTCAACCTATCTCACATTTCGATTTTGGTACTACAATTCTGTGAAATAGTACCTAGCTGAATTTTTAAAAACACATTTATCTTTTAACCAGCAATTTAAACCACATATCTGTCATGATTACTGATATGTTTAGAGTCTTACCTGCCATTTTATATTGTTTTATATTTACTGTATGGTTTCCTCCGTCCTATGCCCTCCTTTCCTTCTGAATTCATATTTGGAAGTTACAGTCTTCTTTCTGTTCTTATAGGGGAAACCACTGAACAGCTTTAACATGCATTCTTAATGAATACTTTTCTATCAATGCCAGGAAGTATCTGTTTTGAAAGCTCTGGCCATGGTAAACACGTTGGCATAAATTTACTTATCTCTGCTCTCTCTCTGAATCACCTGCCATGTTGATGTTACCTAGAAGTTTTGGTTTGTTAGGTTTTTAGTGTGCCATCAGCGTCTATTTAAACTAGTGAGGCTTACTGGTTTCTTGACTTACTATTGTTTCACATATATTATTTC
Organism: Sapajus apella; assembly: GCF_009761245.1. Taxonomy (NCBI): domain Eukaryota; kingdom Metazoa; phylum Chordata; class Mammalia; order Primates; family Cebidae; genus Sapajus; species Sapajus apella. Next base: position 12,373,720 of record NW_022436941.1, on the reverse strand, counting down.
GTCCTCTTGAATTAATTAAAAAAATCAGCATATATAGTTCAGTAATTATTTCAATGGGGTATAAATATTCTAAAACAGATTTCTGACCAGGTCTTCTTTTGTTTCCATACTTGAGTATAAAATTTTAGTTCACAATTATTTGTCCTTAGAATGCTTTCAAAATATTGCTCCTTTATTTTTTTTTAAAGCCATTGTTACCGTTCATTTGCAGGAAATCTGGGTTTTCTCTCCCGAAGTTTTAAGGATTTTCATTTTCCTCTTAGTGTTTTGAAATTCACCATGATGTGCCTCCTATGATTATTTTTTTCGTCTTTTAGAATAAAATATTCACTTCAGAAATTTAAAAAAATATACAAAAATAATGAATTATGAATGTAAAAGTTTTTTTCAGTTTATTGTTTCTAGAATCTGAGGTACAAGGTCTGCCGCCTTGATCTAATCCTATCCCTAATGTTATTCACCTTGATCTTGAATTATATTTGATTTGTCTGAATTATTTTTTTTTTCAAAAAGGGCTCTTGCTGGATATGCTGCCTGAGTTCTTCCAAGTTTGATTATGATAATACAGCTTGTGCTGTATTACATAATTTGTGCTTCAAATTCTTAGATTAATTTTGCTTTATTGCCATTGGCGTTACGAATTCCTGAGAATCACTTGAACCCAGGAGGCAGAGGTTGCAGTGAGCCAAGTTGCACCACTGCATTCCAGCCTGGCGACAGAGCAAGACTCCGTCTCAAAAAAAAAAAAAAAAAAAAAAACTCTGATTTTTTTTTTTTCTGTTGAAATTTGTAACTTCACTAGGGTATATCTTGGAGTGATGTTGCTCTATCTAAAAAATTCTGATTTCCAGCATTGTACTTGCTCCCCTTGGACAATTTGTGGGCCGCATCGGGATCGCCAATTACTGACCTTTTCATTGTCCATCACTCTTGTCCGATGCTCACATCCTTCTACCTACTCTATGTCCAATCCAGTGCAGCATGACAGGCCAGAGGAAAACAGGTCTCATTTTAATGAGACTCATGACTCAAGACTCAAATCTCAAGTGGGTACGTGATCCTACCTCAACAATCTTACTATACTTCTTAATATGTTCACACTCCCATTTTCTAAAATGACACTTCACACTCAGACTAATAAAACATCTCTTCTCTATGAACCTGGCTGTACCCTCACTTTCAACCTTTTGTCCTCCTTCAACAGTTAAACTGTCTTTGTTTTTTCTCAAAGGCCAGCTCTGTGCTGGTACCCTAGATTGCCTTCCCAGATTTTACAATGCTCCCTTTTCAAGGAATCATTCCCTCAGCATAAATTCTCTAGTAACTTTCATCTTAAAACAATACAAAAAACTCTTTTATTCACCTATTAGCCCTCTAGCTGCTATCGCATGTATTGATTCCCTTTCAGAACAAAATTCTGGAAGAATGATTTCTGGCGATAAATTCCCTCACCTCAGCACTGATGGTTTCCTTAATGTATGTGCTCCACCACTTCACCGAAACTTCCCAAAGAAGTCACCAAATCTAATTACAACTCTGTGTTACTCTACAACTCAGTAGCATCATACAAAAGCGAGCACTCCCTAACTGCTTGAATAATCCATTCTTTTAGTGGTCAGGACACCAGGCTGACATGGAGAACTTCCTATCTTGTTGGCTACTCTTTCTTAGTCTCCTAATATTTTCAGTCACTCTAAATATTGGAACAACCAGAGTCCAGTCTCCTGGGAAGGAGCCCTGCTCCTTTTATTCTCCAGGGTCTCTCTCGGTGATCTCAGTGAATCCCAGGATTTTTCAAACACTACCTATTTGCCAGCAATTTACATCTGTGGCTCATAAATACATGTGCTGACTTGAAATTCCCACTTGGAAAGCTAGTACATATCTGACACTGAGCATGACCAAAACAGAACTTTAATTCTTCTGTGTTTCCAGCCAAACCTGTTTCTTCCAGTCTTTTCCATATCCGTTAATAGTAGCATCAAGTGAATTATTATAGTAAGCTAATTTACTTTAGTTACTCAAGCAAAAATCCAGGGACTTCTCTTTTATAAATATTCAATCAATCCATCAGCAATCCAATCTGTTGATTATTTCCAACATACTTTTTCAATCTGTCCACTCTTTTTCCACACTACGGTGGCCCTAATCTGAGCCTCTTTTTTCTCTCATCTGGATGTTTAAGACAGTCATCTAAATGAAACCCTTGTTTTTGCTACTACCTCCTTAAAATCCATTACGTATAAGGCAGCCAAAGATATTTAAACATGTAAAACAGAAAATAACAACAACTAATACTTAATTGAAATTTTACTGTATGCCAAGCACTGCACTAAGAGTTTCACATGAATTCTTTTATTTAAACTTCCCAATAATCCTATGAAAGTGTGCTCAAAATTCCTATTTGTTTTTACATGAGACATCTGAGGAACATATTTAAGCTGACTTGCCTTGGGTTATAGAGCTAGCAGGTATACATGAACCTAGATTTCTCACATTCATAGTCCATCCCCAGGGTCCACACTCTGAGTCACTCTGCCATAATACTTTTAGCATAAAACCAACTTCCTTTCCATGGCATTTGCCTACCTTTAGACCCACTTCATGCCACTCTCCTGCACAAACTCCAGCTATACTGGTCCTGTGTAATTTTTCATCTTTGAACAATTTTCTCCAGTTCAGCTACTCACTGAAAAATAGTGTAGCAGGTCACAGGTGCCAAACTGGGCCAAATGTGCAGTTTCAATTCATATTTGTTGTGTGAACATCCTCTCACCAAATCTGTCATGCTCTCTACCGTTGGGGCATTACAATTGGGCTTCCAGGTAATTTAGGGGGTCCATGTGGTTCTGATAAAGTTTTTAAAGCCTTAGAATCTTTGGTAGTTGCTGGTTCTCCTCTTCCTGCCTCACTGCTGGCAGCCTCCATGTCTAGGAGACTAGTTTGTTGATAATTAAATAGCATCCCAGTATTTTCTCTTTTGCGTCGACCTATCTGCACACTGCAGTGTAGAAATGAGTCTCTACAAAAACACTCCATACTTTTCCCATTTGCCTAGGTCCCTGATCTTCTAATCAAAGATTGTTAAATAAACTTTCAAAAATTGGGACAGACTGCCAAAGTCTAAAGAGGAAAATTTAATGATCTTGGTAAAAAATGTTCTACTTACCAGATTTCTTGATTCATTTATTTGTTTAAGAAATAATTACTAAGGCATAACATATTGCATAGTCAAGTTTCCATCTCTGATTAGGTTTACAGCTTTCATTAAAGAGGTTTTAGATTTCCTGCATAACGTTAATTCTCTTAATGGCAATACCTTTAGTTTCTGTTGCAGTCAACTTTTTTGGGGTAATTTTGTTTGATTCCAATTTCATGCATTTGGGCATTTTTTACTGATTGTTTTTGTGGCTTTATTTTTCATCCTGACTTTTATAAATACTTTTTATTTGTAATAATATTTTTGCTGTTTTTAAACTGCGATTTCTAGCTGTGAAAACACTGTTTGCATGAAAGTGTTCTACAAAGAGTTTTGTGATGATCAAAAAAATTATTGCAGACATTTCAGCTATCAGCATGGTATAATAAAAAGCTTGAGGATCAGAAAAGTTTCAGAACCTGTATCTTTTGTAGTGCTTTTTAACCATGAACAGAACACAAATGTAGAATGCTGCCCTGGGTTTTTTCTTTGAAAAAGTGAGTTCAGAGGATGATAGAATATTAGAGCTAGAGGAGATATACCCTTCCCCAACAACCACCACCTCCATTCCCATCAATCATGCAGACTAAGTTTCTCACTGTATGCAGATGAAGAAACTGAAGAACAGAGAATTAAATCACTTTCAAGTCATCCAGATCATTCATGGCAGATCCATGACCGGAAACCTGTGCTCTTAATCTGATCACAGTGCCTACTCCCTCTTCCCAGAAAACATATCTTCAAATGTAATAAAGAATAGTATGATAGAAAATTCAGCTAGTTATAAAAATAAGAAATTTCTATGCATAAAAATTAAAACATATTTCTAAGTATTTTAGCCAATCTCTGATTATTTTCATTCACATAAATTGAAAAAGAGAAAAATAAATGAAAATAAATTTCATGTACAGTAAGAAGATAAGATGGTTAACAATGTTGATATCCTTTCTTCCATACATGGTTATTAGCATTTTGCCCTGTCTAGATTTGGAGAAACACATATTATGACTTAAAAGTTTGGGTTAATCTTCCGGGATAACAGGTCTTGGAAGAATAGTGCTTTTGAAAGAACCACTGCATAGCTAAACCTCCTATGTAGGTCTGTTTTCACCTTTATTAAGTACTTCATTTGAATGAAATATCTAACAAATGAAAAGAAAGAAACTAAAAATCCAATTATAATTTGTTGCATATATTAATTTTTTATATGACACGTGATTCAGAATAGTTCAGAAACTCACTGTTTTGTAAAAAAATTAAAATTGACAAATACACTTAAAATCACTTTGGACTAGTTACTTCTAATCTCAATGTCTTCCCTAGCAGTAACTCCTTCTATGAATTAGTGCTTATCTTTTTAAAATTTTTAAAATATATTTACTTGGTTACATATGTACCTACAGAACACATGTAATTTTATTTATAATTTTCTTTAAAATATGAAAAAACAAAGGGGCATGTATTCTTGAGCAGGCATAAATGCCACAATCTAGAACTTATTATGTTAGCATAGACCCTGAGATGAAAGAAAGCTAGCTGTATTACTGCCTTATCACAGCTGGAAAAATAGTTGGCTTGCGGTTAAGATGATGTGGGAGTAATGCCATTAATTCAGCTGGGAGTGGAAGCACTACACAAGCAGACACCTTCCTTTACCGCTTACCTACACAGCCTTCTCCATCGGGCCTTCGGGCCATTCCAGGAGGGCAGATGCACATGAAGGTGCCGATTAGATTCTTACACATCATGCCCCTAGATTCACAGTTGTGTACCCCTTCGGCACATTCATCCAGATCTAGAACAAAAAATAAAAATAAGAAATGATCAGGAGCAAGCTATGGTTTAGTACTTTTAAGTTATAGATATGGTCTTCTGACACTTAACACATAATATTATGGAGAAAGGAGAAGCCCAGCCTTTGTCAACTATTGGCTTGTATCCCAGATGAGTAAGTTTTGGCACTGCTCATAGCGATAGGAAGTTCAGGGAAGGGTAATCTTTGCTTTAATAAGAATCCAAGAGTGTGACAATGGTGGGCTTCTCAACCCATTTTATCTCTGACTTGATTTTACAAAAATACCATCACGTGTCTTGTTATCTAGGTATGGAAATCTACTAGCAAAATGCTGTCATATATATATTTCTGTAAAGCTCTAGAAGAAATTAGTTGACAATTACAAAATCATTAATATGTATCTCCAGCATGACAAATAAAGTTTGAACTACGCCCACGTCTGTGGCCTTACCTTTGCACATCTTTTGATCTTCCCTGAGGACATAGCCAATTGGGCATGTGCATTCATAGGACCCGAAAGTGTTCATGCAGCGGAAAGCACACAGCAGTGGATTCTGGGCACATTCGTTGATATCTGACCAAAGAAATGGACACAGGCATGTGATCAGCCCAGAGTTCTAATTATTTGTGTAAATAAATGCTGATGTCATTTACTTGGTGGTCATACAGAAAGCAATAGAATAGTAGAAATTACATCTGCTATGCAGAATTTAGTACCTAACAAACTCATCTTTCAAAAATAACAGCTATAAACTCTGCAAAGAATATAAAAACTACCTGACGTTTTTAGTGGTGAGCTGAAACTCAGGGCAAACAACCAGCAGAGAGTAACTGCACATTGACTTGGCTTCCCTTTTTCTGGAATTAACCTCCAGATGACCGTGGCCTGGCAGTGCTGCCATCTGGTAGCTAACTCTCCAGTAGAAACTTTGTGAGATTCCATCCAGAGGAATAAGGGAAGGGAATCTTAGGGCAACCAAGTCTGCTAAAGAGAGGGGAACCCCAGAGAGAAGAAGGCCAGAGAAGGAGAAACACTATTTGTTTTTCATCTACTCAGCTCAAGTGGCATGACTGTACTATGCATGCATAAGGCAAAATCAAGAGTGCTGGCAAGTAAGGTTTAAAGAACTGACAGATGAGCCAATGCCCTTCACAGGCCTGATAGTCTATTGTGCCTACCGGAGTTGACTGTCTGCTAAGACAAATGCATCAATATTCTTCAGAGTAATAGAACTGATTTCGAAGCGTATCATTCACAATATCCAGAGTATAAATCCAACATTAACCAAAATATTGAAAAGGCAGGAAACTGTGACTCCAGCTCAAGGGAATAGAAAATGAAGAGATGCCAAACCTGAGATGACTCAGATGCTGGAACGATCAGACAAGAGCTTTACAGCAGCTATTGTAACAGCACTGAAGAAATACTAAAAGCAAAACAAACAAAAACCCCAAAACAAAAAAACCCCACCATATGCTCACTAGCAGAATATCAGAAGCAATATAAATAAATATCAAGGCATTAAAATACACTTTCTATGTCAAGAAGAAATAATAATTAAGACAAAGATCACTTGCCTTCACAATTCATCATGGGCCCTGGCTCAAAGCCTTCATTGCAATTACATTCAAAACTCCCAATAACATTGGTGCATGTACCATTTCCACACGGATTGCCTATTGAACACTCATCAGTATCTGAAAAAAAAAAAGAATAAGAAAAAAAGAAGAATAAGAAGAAGAAGAAAAACATTTTAGTTTTTCAGGAGCATGCCCAGGAAGACCCACACTTGGCCCTCACCCAATTCCAGTATCTGAGAAGGGCACAAATGACCCTGGCATCCCCTGGGCCTTGGCTGGCCAGCTGTTATGCAGTGCAGAGGGTCTGAAGGATCAGGGTGCATTGCTCTGGCCCCCAGGCAGCAATACTCACCCTAAAGATGACAAATCCAGAAGAGGGATGTGGTCCTCTGCTTCAAGAGCAGACATGGAAGGGCATAAAGTAAAATGGATCTCTTGTCCAATGAGAGATTTTAGCAATTGTAAGCCTTTAGGACAATAAAATTTTGTATGTTTGGTTGAAGACAGAGGTCGGTAACTCTCTCCATCTTCATATGAATCAGGTCTGACTGGAAAATGTAAGACTGGCAAAGAAGGTGCCACTACTAGCTATTTATCCTGGATTTGTAAATCCCATCACCACCCAGGGGGCCTGAGAGACCTTTTACTGAATACGAGAAGTAAAATAGAACTTTAAAATTCTGTAATGTGGACTCAACTTGACTCACCCACACAGCGTACTCCAGTGTAGTCAAGGTTGTAGCCCATTGGACATTCACAGCGAAAAGATCCGTCGGTGTTGATACATTGACCATTTGAACAAATGCCTGGGCTTTCAAGACACTCATTGACATCTAAAATACAGAACTGTCCATTAATTCCCTCACATGAAGATATGCCAGCCGGGTACAGTGGCTCACACCTGTAATCCCAGCACTTTGGGAGGCACCTGAGGTCAGGAGTTTGGGCAATATGGTGAAACCCCGTCTGTACTAAAAATACAAAAAAATTAGTGGGGTATGGGGGTGTGTGCCTGTAACCCCAGCTACATGGGGAGGGTGGAGCAGGAGAATCACTTGAACCCAAGAAGTGAAGGTTGCAGTGAGCTGAGATCGCGCCACTGCATTCCAGTCCGGGCAACAGAGCGAGACTCTGTCTCAAAAATAAATAAAATAAAATAAAAATAAAAAGACATGCCAGTACTGTTTATGTCTATTCAACACAGGCTTGTAAATACTTCTTTTGTCAGAGAAATATGTAATGTATTTCACATATCATGATATATGATATATGTATAATGCATATGATACAAAATAAGGGTTATATATGTCCGTTAAACACAATATACTATATGTTATATAGTAAAGTTAGCATGAGTTGTAAAGTAAACATAAAATAATATGTTTGTATTAAATGAGAACATAGGAATAAAATACATCAAAGCGCACCTTCACGTGTATCATGAAGACTAGGGACAGTTCCGTGGCCATATGGACACAAATCCTGAAATGCAACTACAGAGAAAAATACAAATTCTTCATTATTGAAAACTTGAAATTATCAGAGAAATTAAGAAAGGATGAACAATACACATGAAATTACACTTAACTATTTCTCCTTTACAAAGTTGTCTATAACAAAAGTCTTTTATTTTTATGATTTATTTTAAAAGCATATTTAGTGAGGGCACCTTCTAGGTGCTCAGTGCTCCTGGTTCTTTCTGTTTGCACATTTAAAGCTGAGCAGCTAAAGAGACCTCCCTGCCCATCACACTCAAAAGCCATCCCTAACCTAGAGCCAGGCCAGCCTGAGCTTGCTGGGAATTATCCTATAATTTACAGGTGCTAACAAGATCTGAGGCTATTGGTCTTTTCCTGTAAAGGGCCATTGTGCTGACTCAGCTTCTCAGAATTTAATGTAATATTCTGAGAGCCACAGCCTGCAATACAATCCCACATGGGACCTCAGCAGCAACTGGGAATATAATTTCCATTCCCTTCTTTCTCCTGCCTTGGGCCTCTCAAATTCATACTTTTGAAAGCAAGTAATACTAACCTTGGAGGTGGGGAATGAAATGAAAGGGTAACTCCACCTGTGCTTAGATGTGTCTTATTCAAAAGCTAAAAGAAGTTTCTCAGCCTAGGTGGTTCAATGAACCATCAAAATTTATATGCAATGAGATGATTTCACCCTTAAAATATTCATAAATTACATGGTTAAACCCACTCTGGCAAATATTCAAAAACTGGTACACAAAGTGGTGTTTTATGTCATTGCTCTTACCTTCATCGTCTTTGGGGCACAGCTCACAGGGGTCTCCCCAGCCCTCTCCTGGCATCTTACTACAGCAGCATTTTGCTTTTGTGGTGTTAAAAGCTTTGGGTACAGAACACTTTCCATTTTCAAAATTTGTGAAGCAGAAGCTCTGACGAGTATCTAATAAAGAAAGCAAACATTACAGATGGAACTATTTTGTAACACTGTTTTGACGGAACATTTTTCATTGCAGAACATGTGATGCAGGCTAGATAAGCAGTTAAGACAGGTCTGAAAATCTTCAATTGTGATTTCATTTGCCAATTTAGACTGACCTGGCTACAAAATTATTTAATTATTTGAAATGCTTAAATTATTTTTATAATGTGCTAAGGAAATTCGAGAAATCGTGATCAGTATCAAAATAATTTCTACAGAGTCTCTTTTTCCATTGTTGCATGATCGCCTAAGAAAAACCATTGAAATAACTTTCAGTAAGTTACATCACATCAAAAGCAATGCATACACAAGTATGCAAAAAAGCTATGCCAACAACAAACTAGTCATTCTGATAAATCAGAATAACAATTTTTCTTTTCATAAAAAATTTATAAAAATGTGGAAACAGTGGCAATAATTCAAAGTATCTTAAAAATTGTTCATTGCGGATGTTTGAGACCTAAATTTTTAACTTGCAGATGTATTTTACTATAGACACGTATTTTGTTAGGACTAATACCAGAATGATGGTTTACAATCCAGCTTTAAAGTTTCTAAGGGTGAACTGTGACAGTGAAGTCATTCCAAATCTTACCAAAGCATCTCCGTCCATTATCAGACAGTACAAAGCCAGGGGGGCAGAGGCACTGGAAGCCTCCTGGAGTATTAGTGCAGGAACCAAAAAGACAAATGTTGGGATCTTCATCGCATTCATTTATATCTGCGGAACAGGGGGAACATTTATTAGTCATTCAATACTTGAGAATGAACAATTGTCTATACTATCACAGTCCACCAGCCAGTTGATATTTCAGATAAGAGATGATATTATGTTTTATGTTTAATTAATTCATAAAAAAGAAACTATTATTGCTTCAGAGGTCAAAGGTTATATTAAATTTCAACCAGCTATGTGCCAGAGAGTCCCAAGTCCATGTCCACCCTCCTGTCTTTGATCCTTACTGGTGTATGTATGTTTACCTGCCTACCTGACCTGAACAACTCCACGTCTCATGGGCGTTGCAGCCTCCATGTGGCCAAAAGTTCTATGAACTGGTCCCCATCTCCCTGATACCTCTCTCTCAGTAATCCAAATTGTGATCCCCAAGTCACCCTTATTTCTCTCCTTTTTTAACTCCACATGCAAGCAGAAAGTGGCAGACAGTTTTGCCTCCTGAGTACTTCCAAACCTAACATAATTTGCCACTCTCAACTGACATCTACATCTCCCTGTCTTTTTCTTGTCACATGGCCACCAGGGGTGCCTTTCTAAAACGTCCATGTGATTACGTTTGAAAATCTGTGCCTATGGGACTAGGAGGACCGAGACATATATGAGTGTCATCATTTCCCCTTTTCCCTGGAATGCTTCCTTAAAATAAATAAACATACCTTACTAATGATTTTTGGTTGCTTTTCATAGGAGTATTTATTTAATGGATTACTTTAACCACGTGAAAAAATATTACTTTTCAGTCGCATTAGAATGTAAGCTCCATGAGGACATGACATGTCTGTCTGGCTCACTGTTGCACCCTCAGCTCCTGGCACGGTAACTGGCACATACAAGTTCTCAATTCATATTTGAAGAAGTTTAACAAATGAGTCATCACATCTCTTCTATAAAATGACAAAAAAACTGCAGAAACTAACACCATCCCCACACCAAAAGACCAAAAAACAAAAACTCCTGCAATGGCCCCACACTGACTGTAGGCTTGAGTTCAATCTTCTGAGCTAGCCATTCTATGCTCCTTACCATGCTGCCTGTTTCCAAAGAGCCTCTTCTGCTCTCTTTCATTTGTTGATCAGTAAATTCCTATCCAACATTTAAGAGTGACCTAGACAATCACCAATCCTCTGTGACGGGCTTTCTTGAACTGCCACCCTCTCACAACTACCATAATGATCCCTCACCTCCTGCTATGATCCCGTCTCCTGAATGGACCTTCAGTACAGTGTCTGTCACACTGTATTTTAAGGATGGCTTCACAAAGCAGGTTTATTTACAAAATAGGCCTCTCCCACTAGGTAGTAAGTTACCCCAAAGCAAAGATGATGTTCCTGTTTTCCAGAACCTAGAAAGGTGCCACATGTTCACTGTAATACCCATTGACTGTAGGGATGAATTTATATCTGTGTGGGGGATATGTACATATATCTATGTGTGTGTATGTGTGTGTGTATGTACGTGCGTGTGCTCATGAATGTTATCTGGGAAAAGTTGGTAGAAAAGATATTAGTCTGAATAAAATATTACTATAGTGAAGTAAGTTAATTAAAAACCATTTCTTCACACCTTGGGAGGCCAAGGCAGGTGGATCACTTGAGGTCAGGAGTTCAAGACCAGCCTGGCCAACGTGGTGAAACCCTGGGTCTACCAAACGTACAAAAATTAGCCAGGCATGATGGCGGGTTCCTGTAACCTCAGCTACGTGGGACGCTGAGGCAGAAGAATAGCTTGAAACGAGGAGGCAGAGGTTGCAGTGAGCTGAGATCGTGCCACTGCACTCCAGCCTGGGCAACAGAATGAGGCTGTCTCAAAGAAAAAAAAGAAAAATTAAAACCATTTTTTCAGAGATGCAAACTAGTGTCGTTGCTAACGACGGATAAAGGAAAAGGAAATATTTCTGAAACTTAATAAAATGTAACTAAATCACAGATATCCACACTTTCATTAAGAGGAAAGGTATCCAAGACTGCCTGATACAAAGAGGCATGTGTATTTCTACTTCTTTCCTAGTGGTTGGCATACTACTTTTATTAGCATTCCATAAACAGAAGGGTCACAGAGACAAAGAAGAATCAAGATTGAGCATGAGTAAAGAAAATGGAAGAACGACAGGATCATAGACTTTTCCAGAAACTTCTTACTGAGATGATTCTAGTATTACTATTATATTTTTAAGTTTCAAAAACATTAGACAATCTTATGATGAACTATAGAAATAAAAAAAAATCAGAATGACTAGGGGATATCTATGATCTCTAATTGTATGGTTTGAAGAATAATTAAATTCTATGAAGTACACTGCTTCCTTCTGCCCTATTTAATTCCCTTAAATATGAACAGTAGAATGATATATCTTTAGGTACAATCTTGCCAAGGGCGATAGAATGTAAAATACACTGGATAACTCAAAGGCAAAAAAATATCCTTAGCATCCTTTCCTGTTAGAAAAACCACACTAAGATGCTGGTGCTTCTGAATTTCAACGAGGCTGTAAAAATAATTTGTATAAAAATAAAATAAAGTGAACTGTAAAAAAGGTCGGACTTCATCATGTCCACTAGGCAATTCTGGGACCCACTTTTGATGTAGTTAGAGTGTTCGTGTGTACTGGAAGAGTTTCAACAGAAAAACATCTGTAATGACAAATGGATTAATATTTCTGCTTTGACATGAGGCCTTCCCAAGGAAAAAAATGTCTCAACAGCATTGTCAAGATTTTTCTGCTTCACATTTCTAAGACCCTAGACACCTTTAATAGCTGTTTTAAAACTGGGTGCCAAAGATCACAATTTTTGCAGAACACTCTTTAAATTCATTGACAGTCTCTATTGACATTTGGAAAAAAGATTAGCGTATGCTGAAAATTCTCCGACTAGCATAAGATTACTGTTAATGAAAAAATCCTAAATCCCTAAATTTTTTATTCTCACCCTCATTTCTGATGGTTCAATAAAACAGATGTAGGCAGCTATATGTTTAATTCCTTTGGTCAGCATGCCTGCAGTGGTTGGCACTTAGTATGTTTCCAGAGTCTTTACCATGGCTTATTATACTGAACAATTCATGAGCCTCAGAATAAATGTTACTCTTACCAATGCAGTTCTCGCTTTTTACTTCATACCCTGGGGGACAGATGCATCTGAAGGATCCCTCCAAATTCTGACAGGTACCAGGAGAGCAAGAGCCAGGAAGGGCGACACACTCATTAGTATCTTTGGATAAAAGAAGAAAAAAAATAATTGAAGCATGAGATAATTGTTGCATAGATTTATCTGTCTGCCAAATGATATTAACATGATTTCAACTTGGGTCCTCTGATCTACTGGGTCACCATGAACAAATATTCCCAGAGATACGCTTCTGACATCTTGGATATTTCTTATTTGGCAAGTGTCTAATTTTCTTGATTTGTTTTCTTTGCTTACTTTTCTTGAGACATGGATAGATTAGCCTCAAGCTCTGTCCCCAACAAAAACATTGCCTATGAGACATTCCCATTGTTGGCTTATACCTTATACTAAAATTTTCCATCTTAACTTATCTTGAACATGTGATCTGATGCTAAAATGAAATGTTAATGACTTCTTAAGTGAAAGGAGGGGAGGTACACATCATCATTTTACAAAACAAAACACCATAAAGACTGTTTATTGTTTAGATACTTACCGATACAGTTTTTGCCATCTGGAGTAAGTTCATAACCTTCGTTACATAGACACTTGAAGGAGCCAATTTCGTTAAAACACCGTCCGTTTCTGCACACTTGACCAAAAAAGGAACTGCACTCATCTATGTCTGTAAGCAAACAAGAGTCCGTTTTTCAGAAAGAGCTCTTAACATGTATATTGTTTCACAAGTTGCAACTTAAAAACATACTTATTGACATGCATTTACAATAAATCCCACATTACAATTCCTCATCAACAGAGAAAAATGGCAAATATCGTAAAGATCATATAATTAATAGAATCCCATAGATTCCTATTTTTCAACCACAGATACATTTTTTCAGTTTTGATATTAACATAACTCATGAATTTAGAACCAGATAAAAGTCAAGCTTTAAGGTGAAGCTTTCCATTCTTTCTAATTGAAAAAAAAATTTCTTTTCCCACAGGCCAGGGGGGATATGTGGGATTTAATCTGATTACCTAATTTGCAGATACTTTACCTGGAGCTAAACTGACCATATTCAGAGAACAAATAAATGAGCTTATTTATTACAGAGAAATCAATGATATTAAAAACACTGAAACTGGTGACATAATATGTAATTTAAAGAAAAAAAGACTTTAAGTATTATTAGGTTTTCATTTAAGCTTAGGGTTTGATTACATCTGAGTAATTTCCTGGGTTCTTTGAAGACTGTACTTTGATCAGCGCCATGTCCATATTTTTTAGTTCTCCCTGACTGTACAAAGGCTCTGTACAAACGCTCTGTCAAGAAGGCAGTGGTTGAATAAAATGTCCAATTAGCTTTAATTTTTTTTCACAGTTGTGGAATTTCGAAAAATAAAACAGAGAGAAACTTATGTTGGGTTAAATTAGAAGATGGGGATGAGCTCTGATACAGTCCCACAATGGTAGAAAACCTAAGTTACTTTTACATACTTTGCAACACATTATGCCGTAAAGCATCTGTGCAGTTCCTGGCACTTGGTAAACATGGAATTAACATTTGTTGTCATTTCTCTTATTCTCTCCTCCAACAACTTCAGGACCCTCTCCCACTCACTACCAGTCTCTATTTCACATTTGAGTGTTGGTGTGGGCCAAAGGCTAAAAATCTTGTACTGCGCACAGGAGAGATTTCTGAGGGCCATTCTAGAGACCTAGTCGCCATTCATTATTTTTGTGGGGAAAGGCGTCCTGGTTTCAAAAGCTGACGGAAAATGAAATGTCAAACCATGACAAGTGTTAAGTACCCAGGGGGACTTACCAGGAGGCTACTGGTACCTGAATGTAAATAATCCAGAATGGATTTATATGAAATACTTGTAGTAACACTGAGACAATGAAGGGCCTACTTTTGATCTCGTTTAGGGAATAAAAATACCCCAAACCATAAATCAATCCCAATATGTTTACTACGATCTGAATGACCTTTTTTCCTGAATTGATTGGTTGATTGACAAAAGGGTTCAAGAGTATATTGTCTTGTGATTATTTAGGCAAATACTATGGTTTCAGTAAAATAGAAACTAGTCAATATATACCTTCTGGCACACATTTGCAATTTAAATTTTTTTTTGTTATTTAGTTTTGTTTTTTATTTCAGCACATTGCGTAGAAATAAAATAGAAGCAACAAAGGACTGAATGAAGTACTTACCTAGGCAATCATTATTATGAGTGAGTTCAAACCCTGGGTAGCACAGACAGTTATAGGATCCAACGGTGTTTTTACAAGTTCCATTTCCACACGGATGCCGCTCACACTCGTCAACATCTACAAAGAAACACTGGCTAAAAATTTCCATTTTTAACTAGAAAAAAATAGGCTATTCACCCTTTTATGTTTAAACTACTGAATGACTTAGAATTTCCTCATTCAATACTAGGAACTCATGTCTATTTGAAGACAATGAGTATGATATAGGGAAAATTGTAAAATTATAAGAAAATAATACAGTTTAACAGGTACTAACTGTACTCAGATAATATTCAGACATAGCCTAGCAGAGACGTATTAATGATCAGGTCTGCTTAATAATCATAAGTAAAACTGATCTTCTGAAATATTAAAACAATTTGTTTCATTAAGCATTATAAAGACTTACCCAGAAATTTAAATCTTTTAATTTGAGCAGAAAAACAAAGATAAACTTTAGTATACTAAATTTTATGAAGTAATGAAATCTAAATTAAAGTTTATTAGAATTCACTATTATACTTCAAAAAAAACTTAATTAAGATAATATTTGGAAAGGTCATCCATAATATGAGAGAACAGACTCCCCAACTATCAATTCCAGCCTGTTGAAACTCTACCATACCAAAAAAAGGGTGGGGGACTGGTATTGTTCTTTACGAAGGAAGCTCTTTATAAGGGAGGTCTTACTGAAGAGTCTGACCAACTTTTATCATGGAAGAATTGTTATGAGTGGGCAGATTTTCCCCATATGAATTTCTGAATCATAAATCTCACATTTTTGTTTTGGTAGATCATACTCTCTGGGAGTATAGAAAGAAGAAGCATGTATAAGCAAACATTCTTAAGAATGTTATGCAAATAGGACCAGATCCTATATATTCCTTTGAATAAGCATCACCTAGAGAATTTTCCCTGCCATCATGGAAGAAGCTCCAAAGGCAATGGATGAAGCTAGAGACATATTCCAGGTAGTCCCTGTTGTATGGATACACCATGAAGGAAATTAGTCCTGCAGTACTGAAATCTAATTTTAATATTAACATAGATAATATCTTGAATATCAAAAGAGTAGTTGAATAGCACTAGCCTTTTCCACACTGAGAACATGCTAATTATTAGTAGCCAAGTTTTAAATTTAATTTTCCTCCTTCAAGTGTGAAGCACAGAAAGAAAACTCTTTGGCAGAGGCAGAGCCAATTGCTGACATCAGACTTGAGGGGTTATACTCAGTCCCAGCCTCATGGCATCCAGCCCGTCTGCCTTTGAAAACTCATTAATCATCAGCTCAGCAAGTACTCACTAAGCACTATTATCACTTGACTACCCATTACATTAGCTACTGGGAATTTTTAAAGTTTGGCTATGTTTGCTTCTAAAGCTATTTTTAAGAGACAAAACATAAAATATGTACATAAATTCCATGTATTCAATAATTTGTTTTTTAAAAAGAATGTGTGTATGTGTATAAACCTATTAAATTGAATGCTGCCACTCTTACTACTACTCTTGCATTCCAACATGGTGTCTTGAGTAGAAACATGAAGGTAGGGACAGCGGGTGCTAGGGTAAGTTCCACATAAGCCCACGTGTCTGAGTGCCTGTCAAGCCATGTGAACATCTTCTGGATAAAAAGTTGTGAATCACTGAACTGAAGGACATATTCTACTATGTCCCTGCTTGCAAATTGTATATTGAATAGAGACAGTTTGACCTAGTCAATTTTTTGCAAGACTGTTTCTGACAGAGACATAGCAGTTACTCATGGCACTTGATGGAACTGTGATCTGTTCTGGAGTTGCAGCCCCACTTCACTCCCTGGAGCCACATGTCCTTCTTACCCATGCACATGGTCTGGTCCTGAGAAGCCTTAAAACCATTGTGGCAGATGCACTGGTAACTTCCTTGCAGATCAACACACAAGCCATGACTACAAACGTTAGGAATTTCTAAACATTCATTGCGATCTAAAACAAGAAAATTAAAACATATGCTACATGTATCTGATTTTTATTAAGATTTCTTCATTTTTCACAGTTGTGTTTCTCTAACCTGCTATTAATTATTACAGACAGGCTGAAAATGAACCATAACAAGAGCCGAATCAAAATAAGCAAGGCTTTAAAGTATCCGACCCTTTCTCTAATCATGCAATTTTTTATGTTTATTGGCATCTCGAGGATATTATTTTATTTTAGGTCCAATCCTGGGGAAATCCGTTGAAGAGATCTACTTTCTTAACAAAATAATCTGAAAGATATGGTGAAATAGGTTCACTATAAATGAACAGATTAAGTGCGAAAATCTTTCCAAAATTATTCTTGAAATAGTTTTTGATGGGAAGTCTAAGGAATCTTGTGCTCAGTGCCAAAGAATGAGTCAGCCACTTTCTTACCTACACAGGCCCCATTGGGTGAAAGTTTGAAGCCTGCGGCACATTCACAGCGGTAACTGCCAGGACTATTGATGCAGTCTGCATTCCGCTGGCAGAGATTATCACCATTACTGCACTCATCTATATCTGAAAGAGCAACAATCCAATGTGAAAGAGTCCTTTTGATTATTGTATTACAGTTACATTCATGTCACACTTTGATGATCAACTCTTGAAAAATTATAGAAGAAATAGTAAAAATCAGAAACCATCTGAATGCTATTTATGTATACCAAATTATACTGAATTAAGGACATACATTGTTCAGATTACCTTCGCAAACCAACAGCAGGTCATTGTAACTGAATCCTGTAGGGCATTCACAGCGGAAACTGCCAATCTGGTTGATGCACACACCGTTTGCACAAATGCCTGGAATCTCTTTACATTCATCAATGTCTGAAATGGAGCATATTTCGTCAAGTATATGTTGTTCTGCTTAATATACTTACCATATCACCTTGAATAATGCTACGTGTACCCTGGGATGAGAGCAAATATTCAGTGTTACAAAAAATTATATACTGGCATAGTTTTGTGGTTCATAAAAACATATATACCAGAATATAGAAAGAATGATGGAAAAATGTAAGCAGCTAATAAAATATACCAAGTAATTTCAGTGTCAATATAGCAAATGAACTTTCTAGGCAGTCAAGCCCCTTCTTCAGGTTACCCTAACTGCTGCTATTCATTTGATTTAAAAAGTTATGTTTTCATCATTGTATGTACTTTATCATGTATTCACAATGGAGACTTAAAATTAAATTGCTTAGGCCAGGTGTGGTGGCTCATGCCTGTTATCCCAGCGCTTTAGGAAGCTAAGGCAGGTGGATCACCTGAGGTCAGGAGTTCGAGACCAGTCTGACCAACATGGTGAAACCCTGTCTTTACTAAAAATACAAAAAATTAGCCGGCATGGTGGCAGGCACCTGTAATCTCAGCTACTCGGGAGGCTGAGGCAGAAGAATTACTTAAACTCAGGAGATGGAAGTTGCAGTGAGCTGAGATTGCTCCACTGCACTCCAGCCTGGGCAACAAGGGCAAAACTCCATCTCAAAAAAAAAACCAAACTACATTGCTTACCAAATCTTTGAGGAAGAAAACTAGAGTGAGCAACACAATGTACATTTAGAAGGAATTGATTTATTTGAATAATAAGTCTGCAAATTCATATTTAGACCAGTAAAAAGAGATACTACAAAAATACACCAAAAATTAAAAAATGTACTTAGAAAAATAGGAACTAAAGGTTAACATAAGGTAGACTATTTAGAGTCATGTAATACAATTTGCATGACAAGGGAAACTAAAGTTTTAGCTTGGTGGATGTAGCAAATATTAAGATAGTCACATAACTACTATAACCCAGTCACCAGACTATGTTGATGGAATACCATTATTAATGCTTGTTTAGAGTCTGTAAGTCTGTTATTTTTCTCTTGTCTAACTATATTAGATTGGAATCTAGATTGTTATATTTTGGGGTACTCTTGAATTTTAAAAACACAGAATGGATTTTTACAGAATGCTACACACATGCATTAAAACAAACATAATCTGGAAAAACTTACCAACAGCTTTTCCTGTGTGAATGTCAAAGGTGAATCCAGGAATATTTCCACATATGGTTTTAAAGTCAGCTTTAAGACATAAACAAAGCAATGCACTCTTAAATTTCTCAAATTCCTTCAAAATAACATTTTGTATTACTCTCACAAATATAGTTCACATTATTCACAACCAGACATTTTGATTTCAATTATATTTATTTGATAGCAATGCCGGCTTCTGCTAGGAGTGGATCTAGGCATTTTACCATTATGATTATTGTTATTTCTATTACTCTCATTAACTTTTTACTGCTCTGATATCAGAAGGCAAGTAAATCATTATAAGATTTAAAATGTCTACTTTGATATTTAAATACTCTTTTTCTGTTGATATTCAGAGTTCTAAAAAAGATCCAATTTATAAAGATAAAGAAAATAGGCAAGTCCAAACTTAAAAAGGGATTATAGATTGCACAAAGGTATAGACATGCAAAAATAATGTACAGGGGAAACAGGTAAACCATGAATAATGAATGAGATGTGAATTTTGTCTTCTTTTACTGTGTCTATTTGTTGGAATGTGAAAATTGAGTCATCAAAAACAATGCATTATGAAATAAAATAGGGACTATAAGAGGTATTCATATACATAATTCACCAAATCAATAGAAATTTAAAAGAATTCTGATTTGTAAGATGAAAAACGCTTCTGAAGCTCACAGCTGTACAAGTAAGCAAAACTCCTGAAAACAGTATTATGTAAAACTTGTACTACATACTAAATTCCAAGTGCTATCAAGTCAGAGATGTTGTATATTTCATCCACCAATATATACCAAGTATTGAGAATAGACAGAAAGACACACAACAGATGCTTAATTTAATGGTTTCTAATTGTCTGGTAATGTATAGATTATAATGGATATACATCACCTCCCTAACTGTCATTGTAACCATATGAATGAGTCATTGTAATTATTTATTATTTTTATTTTATACATGAGAAATCAATTTCAGAAAGGATAAATACCCTCCAGGAGGTTACATAATAAGTATTGTAAGAGTTTTAATTTAAACATAGACCTGCCTCTCAACTCTAAGCCTTTTGCTTCTTCTCACAAAGAAAATGCTATTTTAATTCCCCAAATCAACAATCTTCAATTTGCAACTATGGAGTTTTAAAGTTGAGAATTGTAGGAATGTTTCTATTTACTTTTATGGAACATAATAATGGCAAGATAAGGCTAAGAAAATCCATTTGACCAGTGAATCTGAGCCACTGAAACAGGCCTATGTGTTGCTTTTCATCATTTCTCTCTTTAATTTCATTTCATCAACACATTAAATGAAACATTTAAATAGATACACTCTAAGTAATATTTGGCAACAAATGCATAATCACTGTTTCTTATTTGGCCTACTGGTTCAACTCTTAGTATCTATAGCTATTAAAAATTGCCACTCTCTAGGTCATAAAAGAACTTGATGGACAGCAATTTTAAGACAAGCATTTTGCTCTTATCTCTATTATCGTTCACTTTTTCTTTCAAAAGAATCTGTCTTGTGAAAAAAAGCATGGCCAAGTAAAGACAAGCTCTACTTTTTGCCTACAAATTTTATTGAGGTCTGAGGAAGAAGATGTAAAAGGCACACTTCGACAACTGATTGCTTTTATGCAAAATTTGCTCATTAAAAAACACTCTGTATATTTTCCACACCTGAACTAAAACAAAATCCTTATTGAATTTAGTTTTTTCCAAATATTATACCTTCCATGTCTAGCACAGTGACATACAATAGTTGCTCAATAAATATTTGTTTGATGAATAAATCAATACTTGACAAGCATAGTTGAAGATAATGAGTTTAAATGGACTAATGCTATAAACTCTAACTCTTCAACAATGGATCTTATTTTCAGGATTCACAACCCTATTCAACATAATGTCTCAGAAGTTATTGTATGAATCCCAAAAAGGGTCACTTGGGAAACAGAGCCATATGATACTCTTGGATATTTTCGGAACTGAGCATCTCTAGTTTTAGCACACATTGACTTTGACTATATTGTTACATATACATGTGTATCACCGACATGGGGGTCAGCAGATGCATGAGCCGTGAGCTTACGTGTTCCTGGAGTTGGGCATGGTTCACAAGGTTTGTTCCAGGCTTTGCCCACATTGTATGTGCAGCAGCACATCCTCTTTGTCACATTGAACGGCAACTCATTCTCACAAGTGGTTCCATTATAGCTTCGGTAACAAAAGCTTTTTCTCATGTCTACATAAAGAATAACAAATAAGCTAGCCATTTGTATTCATGAGGAGTCGATAATGAAGCCCACCTGTAGACATCAAGCTTTCCTGATGAGCACAACTCTGAAAAGTTTCTCAGTCACTTGAAGGTATCTTAAAATAACTCTAAAGAGAAATCATTTTTAGATTAACTAACATCTCTCCTTTATCCTTAAAGGATTTCACTTACAATTTTGTTGAGAGACAATGTGAATACATATTTCTCTCTCAAAATCATTTATTTAATTAAAAAATATTAAGGTTTAAGTGTTCTTTTATTTGTATAATAATGTTCACACTATAAGAATGGAGATGAAAAATTTAAGAATATATAACATTTGAGGAAATTTTCTGCATCAGAGTGATGCTTTTTAAAATGTAACTGTATATTCAAAGGTCAAAAACTTGATACTAACCCAGCAGCTTGCAAGGCTCTGAAATACCTCAATTCATGAAGATTTAATTTCCAAAATTCCTGAACAATAATTCTGACTCATAAGTGTTTTACATGTGAAGTCAACTATTATGCTCTAATTAATTTCAGAGTTCTTTACCTACCCATACAGTTGTGGCCTCCATTGACCTGCATGTACTCAGGTGGGCAAATGCAGGTGTAATTTCCCAGCGTGTTATAGCAAGTCCCAGGCCCACATACACCAGGATGTGCAAAACACTCATCAATATCTAGAGTAGGCAAGAATATCCATTTATTAATAAATTTATTTTCAATGAATTTATATTGCTTAGATGACTGGACAAGGCATAGGTGATTCTCGAAATCTCTATTTACAGAAAGTTTAGAAATAAAGAAAATATCCCAAATGTGCATTTATATAGCACAGATACATCTTTCTTCAAAAGAAAAAAAATCCCCATATTAAAAAATATAAAGCTTCAAAAGAAATTATTCTAAAGTGGCAAAAAAATAATTTCCTTGGCATATATGTGTGTATATATATATATATACACACACACACACACACACACACACATATTTTGTTGCAACGCACATTCTTCAATTGGAATTTCTTTAAAGCCTGCTTTCATCCTATGTCACTTAGGCTTAAGTTTTAATGCCAGCTTGAAAGTGAATGCAGGTTGGGAAAGCCTTGGTCTTTGTAGCTTCTTTTAAATTAGTACCTATTAAGAGATTCTTGAAGGAGTGCCGCTGCTGATTGTTCTCCTTATTACAACCTATTTCTTCCAGATGCATTTGTCGAACATGTTCCAAAAGAAAAGTTGTAATGGAAATAGTTACGCTACATGTTTAATGTTCATCGTTAGAAGGATTCATTCATTTCACAACTAAATATTGAGATTCTACTGCAAGCTAGAACTTGCAGCTGTAATGATGAGTAAGATGTGGACCTTGCCTCCAGAAGCCCCCAGTTTGGTGGTGAGACAAGTCCCTAAAAGGACTGAAATACCATGTGATAAAGTGAGAGGATGGCAGCAAGACGGCAGCTGCATAACCTTTGAACTGTTTCATACCATACAGTCCAACATTTAAAAATTACTGATCAGTAACAAGACACTGGTCGCATTTAAGCTTACCAACTTTCCTACGTAAAATAGAATTCTTATCAATATTTTCACTAATAACTTATTTAGTATTGTAGGTTTTCACACTATCCCATTTTCCCAATTTATACTTAATCAACCCTCCTAGAAAAATACACTGAATTACGGCAATGGGCTGTAAACTAATTTGTCTACCATCATACAACTTAGCCACATTGATATGAAAAGAAAAAAGCTATGAATCAGTCTTAAGTGAGCCTTTTGTAGAATTTGAGGATGGGCCTTTCCCCAGGCCTCAGCAGCCATTTTGTTTTAAACAGCACTGAGCATTTTTAGACACCAAATTCATCACCTTCACAGATGCGGGTTTCCTCGCTGAGGTAGTAGCCTTGTGGGCACTCGCACTGGAAGCTCCCAAAAGTGTTGATGCAGTTTCCACCCTGGCAGAGACCTGGTAACTCCTGGCATTCGTCAATGTCTATAAAAGGGGAGACAGTGCACTTACAACAAACACCTTCACAAGGGATAAGAGTTAATATTAGAGCTTTCAAAAGTGTGATCTGGTAGCAATCAGAACACTCCTATGCATCCAAATGAATGCACACTTAGATGGCAGGTTTATTCTGATCAAATATCTTCTTGGCTTTGTCAGGGAAATTTTACCATTATCCAAGAAAATGAATAAAGTAAGTTGAGGATTATTCAAGTTAGGGGACAATGGGAAAGAGTTTCTCTGCAGAACAGTCAGACATCACATCACTGCAATGGATCATTCCTGCTTGATAAATGTGGTTGTTTAACATCCTAGTAATTAATGTCCATCTTAATTTTACTAAATAATCTGCTTTGGGACTGCTCTGCCCTAGCTTTTCTAGCAGCTTTTCTCGAAAAGTAACACTTTACCTTGTTTAAATTTGGGTAACAATGAGGTAGCTCACCTTCTAAAATGATCGTGATGGGGTTAGGTCTGAAGCCTTCACCTCCGGGACACAGGGTGTAATATTCAGCTATAAAACAATAGAAAAATAAGAGGTTTGATACCTGTGTCCAAGTGGCAGAGACAATGAGCAAGCATTAAGCAAAAGCCAGGCTCAGTATACTCGTCCTAAGCGGTGTATCCACATTTTTCTTAGTGTCTTTTTATACAAATTTAAATTACCATACTTTACATAAAAAGATCGTACTTCATTAATCACATACACAGTAGAATAACACAAACTAGTTGTTTTTAATTAAAGAAAGAAACTCCCTCACAACTTTTTTAGCTAGTAAATTAAGACTACAGAATACAGGCTTCAGTTCATGTTCATATCAGAACAGATGTTTCAATTAAGGCATTCTATAAATGACTTCAAGAATATAACACACCGATGAAGCTGAACTCAATAACCTTTGAGAAGAATCAGGAATGCACTTTATCTGTGATATCATGGAGAACTGATATTACTACTATTCATACCTGATTATGGTTAAAAGTTATTTTTTAAACATATGAAAAAACACAGAAAGAGAGGAATTCAAGTCCTTTAACACTCTTGTCTGGTTTCGGTGTGATCACTGAAAGTCGTCCCAATTCAATTTTTTTGTTTTGTCCTCACTAAACACTCCTCACTCCCAAGTCAGGAATAAAACGGCAACGCATCTTTAGATACCAGCTGGTTTTCTTCCTCTTCTTCAGCTTTGTACTTACTGCTGTTGACAGGGGGGCAAGTCTCACAGGGGTTTCCCCAGGCCTTTCCCAGAGAGCAGCAGCACGAAGAACGGCTGACGCCCACCCCAATCTCGGTGTTGCAAGATAGACTTCCATCTCCTCGAGGTCCAAACTTCAGGTAGCAGTTGCCCACACGGTTGTCTGCAGAGCAACAAAGGAGCATACAATTGCCCTTGCTTACACAGTAAGGACTCCATTTTAGGGAAAAGTCACTCAAAGGATCAAATTCAAATTTTGTACTTTAACATGAAAGGTTCCTTTTAATCCTTAGTACCAAGCAATCTCTTGCTCTAAGCTTTTTCGAGATTGAGTCAGAAGAAGCCAATGTCAGACCTTCCTATGTTTAGAAATCCACATAGACCATTTTTCCTATACTTATGAAATGGACAAGACAGTAAGAAATTTATCATTTGGGACATACTGGACCTCCCACAATATGAAGACAATAAGTTTTTTTGTATTATTAATCTATATCATGAGTTTATCCAATGGTTTAGTTTCAACTTGCATAGCTGACTTTGCAGGTTTTAGAAAAGACAGCCTGTAACAAATTTAGAGAAGATATTTCAGGGATCAGCTAACCTAAGGCTTGTTCATCTCTACAGTTATCATTCAGATCACTCCATTGGGTCCATGGGTTTAAATACTACTTTTTTGCAGAAAACTCTCAAATTTATGGTTCTGTATCTCATCTCTCCCCTGAACTCTAGATCCTTCTTCCAATTGCCTATTTCATTTCTTCTCTAAAACATCTAATAATTATTTCAAAGTCAACACATCTAGAATCCAACTGTTGATACTTTTTCCTCCACATACAAAATCTGCTGTCTTCTCTCCCAGTCTTCTGCATTTTCAATGAAAGGAAATTCATTTTTTTTTTTTCAGTTGCACAGGTCCTAAGTTTTGACATCGTTTTTGGCACCTTACACATCATTTTTGATTCCTTATTCAACCCAGTAATAAGGACTGTCTACTCCACCTTCAAAACATATCTGGAATCTGTCTGTTCACCACTGCCTCTATCACTACAATCTTTTTTTTTCAATCACTCCAAACCGAGTTCCAGCCACCATCATCACCTTTTACCCAGTCTAATGTAATAGCTTTCTAACTCTTTTTTTTTTTTTTTTTTTTTTTTTT
>NW_022436941.1:12322093-12347832 GCF_009761245.1 Sapajus apella | reverse complement strand
GGCAATTCTCCTGCCTCAGCCTCCTGAGTAGCTGGGATTACAGGCACGCGCCACCATGCCCAGCTCATTTTTTGTATTTTTAGTAGAGACGGGGTTTCACCATATTGACCAGGATGGTCTCGATCTCTTGACCTCGTGATCCACCCGCCTCGGCCTCCTAAAGTGCTGGGATTACAGGCTTGAGCCACCGCGCCCGGCCTTTCTAACTCTTTTCTCAACTTCCATTATTGACTAACGCACAGTCTACTTTCCCCTCCATAAACCAGAGTTACCCTTCAATAGCATTACCTTAGGTAAGTCAGGACACCTCCAATAGCTTCTCTTCTCAACTGGAATAAAATCTAGAGTTCTTAGCAATCTACAATGTAATTTTCACCCCTGGCTGCACATTAGAATCATTTGGGCTTTTTAAAAACCTTTTTCCTTTTTTTATTCTCAGTTTTTTTGCATTTTGTTTTTGCTGCTGAATCTTGGATGCAGAGAAGTAAGTTAACTCATGGTCCCCCTCTTAGTTAGGTTTATTTATTCTGGATTTATTCATCCGTTCTCTCTCTCTCTCTTCCTCCCCTTTCTCTTTTATTCTATTCTTCATTCCCATTCTCCTTCCCTACCAGATCATCTCCAAATGTATTTAATGTTACTACTTTTTACATGTGCTCTTGCAAAATAAATATTTTTTGTTTTAATGTGTTCATTTTAAATTTACATAAATGTCTTTTGCCATACATCTCATTTCATAACATTTCCAGTCATGCTTGTTCTGTGAACATCCAGTCTATCAACTCCATGGTGTATAACTGCCTTAAAAAAAAACCCTCCTCTCAAAAATTGTTTTTAAAACCCTGTGACCACAAAGAATGCTGCAATGAGCATCACCTATATGTCTCTATATGGGCCTAGGAGTTAATTTCATTGGCATATAGAGCAACAAAAGAAATTGTTGATTCATAGGGTTTGCCTATACTTAGCCTTCAGTCAGGAAAAATAGTCATCATTTACCAAATGCATCCAATGAACAGTTTTTTATATTTTTAAAGTCATTTAAAAAATAATTTACAAAAGAATAAAGGTATAGTGAAAACAACTTTATTAGCAATATTAATAAGAATTTAATCACAGCAAGTTCAAATTTTTATTCTATATTTTCTTGGTTTTGAAGATATACTACTCAAACCGATCTTCTGAATGCAACTAATTGCTTGTCAGCTGTCATTCATAAACTTGGAATATATCCATTTTGTAAAAACCGATTCCAGATTTCAAACGCATCTCTAGACTCTAGCTTATCATTATTTCTGGTTCTTCTTGTTCTGGCATCATACAAATGCAATACCCAAAGACATTTTTGAAATTATTAACAGTTCACGATTGTGTTGATGAGAGGATAGCCATCTTCTTTGTTCCACAAATAGAAAGTGTTTTCATTTTTAGATTTATTGACACCATTTAGAACAATCAATCCAATGATTTTATTTCTACATCACATATTTCTTCCCAATAACCTTTTAGACATACCTGCCTTTATCTTTGTCTGCTTGTAAATCATATCAATTAAATTTTGGAATAGAAACATCATGAAATATGAAAGAATCCACAAACCTGGGATGCTTCAGGTTCTTGTTGCCAAATATTGTGGGCTTATGTTCTTTCTAGTGACTAAGTGGATGAAAATACCATATTTCCTGTGTCTACAGAAATACACTGTCCATTCACTTGTTGATTCTGAAGTTTGAAAAGTTTCACCAAGGATGTTGGTCTCTGAAAACACTTAGTCTGGGATTGTGCTTAGATGATTCATTTCACCATCACCTTTAGAATCTAGACAAAAGAGCTGCTCTTTGTCTCTTTGCAGTCATCTGACTCAACCGACAATTGTAAAATATTTTCCACTGTCATTTTTTTTCTCTTTGCCAAAAATTATGGCCATAAAGCCAAGACTTCTAAATTCTCAACTGTGTTCAATAAATGCTAAAAGAAGATTTCAAGTAAGGTGTCTCCTGTCTTGTCTTGTACTTTCTTGAAAAACAATGTGATCCTTAGGGCAAAATAATAAGAAAGCTGAAGGCTGATGCAACAGTGACATCTTATTTCACTAATGCATGGTCCTTCTAGGTGATGCCATAATTCTCCACTTGTTATTATTATTTTATTCTGTTTGCTCTATCCATTGGCGATAATGGTGAACACTGACAAAATAACATCCAGGACGACAAAATGTCAAAATGTTTCAAGACAAAGGAAAAATAAGATCTCTTAACATTTTATAATGTATCAGACTTACAAAAGGGCCCAATGGACTCTTAGGGTATTTGTGAGATGGGATGAGTCTTTCTTTCTTGAAAGACAATGAAGAATGAATGAAAGCAATAAAGTGTCAATCCATACAGATAGACTTGCTCTAAAAAGAAACTCAAAAACTAAAATTGACTTTACATTGACAGTTAATCACTGTACTGTTGTGCAAGCATATTCTCTGCAAGACTGCCCTGGTCTACACTTCTGCCAGCAGAATGAATGCTCCGCAAGGCCCATGTCTCCACCAATACTTCACATTATCCAGGTTTCCTAATTGTTGCCAGTATGTGAGGTGTAAAGTGGTATTTATAATGGTTTTAATTGGATTTCTTATTCCTAATGATTTGGGGCATTTGTATGCTTACATTTGTTAATGTTTAGACTATTATCTTTTATGAGTTGCCTGTTCACCATCTTTATTCCAAGGAAATTTTTAAGAAATATTGAGATCCCAGTGAGTCAGAATTTCTGGGGGTGTAACAGGCATAAATATGTTTTCCAGGTTCTAAATGGAGTTTACTATGTAGCCTGGGTTGAGAATCATTTTGTAATCTGGGTGACTGCGTCTCTGATTCCTCTCCTCATCCCTGTCCCCTTCCCTCACTCCTCTCTTGCTACACATAGCCTTTTGCTGTGTCTCTAATGCCAGCCTTCTCCTGCCACAGGCCCTTTGCACTGGCTGCTCCTTTTAACTGGAGGCTTCCCTCAGAGGTCCAGTTGACTTGTCCTCTCCTTAAAGGCTCTGACTTCCACATCCCTAATATAACATGGCACTTCTCCTCCAACCACTTCCAGTGTCAATTCTGTTTGTTCTTGCTTTATCTGCCTGCTACCAGAATGTAAACACAAAAGCAGGGTATGTGCTTGTTCTGTTCAGTGTTGCAGCTCCAGCCCTTAGACAGAAAGCACTCCATTTTTACAAATGAATTATTTTGAATGGAAAACGCAGAACTTGCAGTAACCATAAATGATATGTAGAAGTATTCACCACAACTTAAAAACAGTATGTAAATTGTGTATAAATTACAGCAGCAAATATTCCTTCCATTTGCTGCAGGCCCCAAAACTGACACTGAAGACAGTAGGCTGATTTCTACGCAAGCAAGGAATTCTCCACCCCTTCCTCTTTTTTTTGGATATACTCAGAAAATTCTCCAGACCATTTCCTTCTCTAGGAAAATACATAAATAGGGCAGATGGTAAAAGCTGGACAATTAAGATCAGAGGTGCTGACTACAGATTCTGAATCCTCCTCCTCCTCCCTGTCATCACCTAACTTCTTCTGCTCCAATAGTTTGGCTCATGAAATCCGTTTCTCTAATTCCTTGCTTCCCATCACTTCATTTACTTCACTATATGACCCTTTCAGTAGGCAGGAGAAATGGATATTCCAATAGCTATATACCACTTTGGGTTACCCTGGCCAAACACTGAACAAGAAGCCAGACAGCAACCTGGACCACTGCCTTAGCTCTGCCATTTTCAAGCTGTGAGACATTGAACAAATTATTGCATTTCTCTGTGCCTTGGTTCCCAAGTCTGTGAGAGGAAGAAGGTGGAGCAGATGATTTGGAAGAGAAACATAATAAAGGTGACCATATAATGTTTTGTTTTTCAGCTAATTGTAGCAAATTCTCAACACAGTTCATTACCAAGAGAGTTTGAATATTCAACTCTATAATGCTATTTGTTTGTTTCGTATAGCTTTACTTACCAACACAGCCCACACCAGTTGGGTTCAGCTGAAAATCGGGTGGGCAGTTACACTCATAGCGACCAGGTGTGTTGACACATAGGCCATTGACACAGTTTATGGGATCTGCACACTCATCAATATCTAGGAGAAGCATTTAAAATGCCCAGGTTACCATTTTTACTTTTTCTATATATACTGTTGATCCAGAGAATTTGGTGGAATTTTTGCAAGTTTAAAGTAAAGATCGCTAGGAAAGACTCAACACAATAAAATAAAAGCAGAGAATGTGCTTGTTCTGTTCAGTTTTGCAGCTCAGCCCTTAGACAGAAGGTACTCAATCTTTACCAAATGAATTATTTTGAATGGAAAATGCAGAACCTGGAGTAGTCATAAATGATAATTAAATGAATTTTCCAAAACTTGAAAACATTACATAGGTTGTATATAAATCAGATCTTAAGTTTTTTTATATACCTGAAACAGATTCCATATTCAAGCACACAGTATTTATGACATCATTTAATATCCTTAATAAATACATTGTAATTAATTAAAATTTGCAATTCTGAGGAAGGAAAAATGTCACTATTTGCTTAATAAAAATCACATATATACATATGTATATATATACATATATATGAACATGTAGATAGACAAAGAGACATTTTATTAGTTTCTTGTCAGGTAGTTAATATTAACAACTATATAGATAACAATTTAATATCATTTACATAAAAATGGATCCATTCCATAGCTACAAATCAATGTAGCTGAATATAATTTTATTTTTCAGAAAAATGCGTGACCTAATGCATAGATTAACTAAGCAGAAATCTCAGAATTTTTATTCTTAGCATAGAATATTCATTTCAATGAATTGGAACACAATATAGCCCTTAACTGGCCATACCTGTACAGTTCCCTCCTGTTCTGTCCAATTCATAACCGTCATCGCAGATACAATGAAACATTCCAGGCAGGTTATTACATGTTCCAAAGACACAAATATTCTGGAAGGAGCATTCATCAATATCTGAAGATTTAAAAAAATAATAATCACTTATTTACAAAGACATTAAAAATTTTTAATGTAATGTATAACATTAGTGCATTTTTCTACCCCCTCAGATATTTTTATTCAGTAACCCAGTTTTTTTTTTTTTTTTTTTTTTTTTTTTAAATTAGGTAGATAAATGTAAAGAGCAAGCAACTAATGTTCACCTATGGAACCAAGATATAAAAGAAATACTATTTTCTTGGTAAAATGAGTGTCCAGAATCTTAAATGACTTGGATATACAATATATTTAAATACAGTTGGCTCATGGCATACAAAATACAAAAATGAAATATAAACATGTTAAATAAATAAAATTGTAAAAAACGATAAAAGAAAATTCAAATATTCTAACTAGTGCAAACAGCAGATGCTTTATAGTTGATAAATATTTTATATTATGATAAAAGAAAAATATGTAACTATTTTTAAATATTGGAGACGTTAAAATTAAGTTTAACTTTTTAGTTTTTACTTTATGTTGTAATCTTATCTGTTATTACAGAGCAGTTTTAAACAGAGAAGAAATTTCTTCCCTAATTTCATGTTAATCAGATAGTTCATTTCACCCATATTCTAATAAATTTCATTAAAATATCTCTATTGAATTGGACTAAAAATTTATTTATGAAAAATTTATGATAGCCTTCCATGAGGTTATCATATTTATTAACTCAAAGTTAATAAATATGAAGTTACCACTCTTCACTCAGGTGAAAATGAATGTGTATGTATAGCTGTGAAAAACAATCTGATTTTCTACTCTTAAAAAGAGGACAGGCATTTTGTATATAAATTGCCTAACACTCTGAGAATGCAGACCAGGCATGTCATTTTAGGCTACACTAACTTAAGTTAAATCTTAAGTCTAATAAGACTTCTGGTCATTATAGTTAAAATATTGGTTTCAACTATCTTAGATTTAAGGTATGGTTCCAATCATGTTTAAAGTTTGCAAACGTGTCTTTTTTTTTTATGTTGGGGTAAATAAGTTATTCCCTTTATATAAATGAATAAAAACTCTTTAAGCTAGATTACAATTGAATTGTGTTAATTATACTCAAAAAGGGAATTGTACTATCAGTCTTCTGAGTATACATATTTTTTTCCAGACAGGTGCTTGCTCTGTTGCACAGGCTGGAGTGCAATGGCATGATCATGGCTCACTGCAGCCACAGCCTCCTGGGCTCAAGCAATGCTCCCGCTTCAGCCTTCCAGATAGCTGGGACTATAGGCAAACACCATCACACCTAGCTAATTTTTAAAAATTGTGTAGAGACAGGGTCTCCCTATGTGGCCCAGAGTGGTCTCAAACTCCTAGGCTCAAGTGATCCTACCTCCTCGGCTTTAAAAAGTGCTGGATTGACAGGTGTGAGTCACCATCCCCGACCCATTTTACTTTTAAATGGAATTTATTAGAAATTTCTTCCACCTACATATTGTAATAGTTGTATAAAAGAAGGTAGTTTAAAAGATTACTATATTCAATAATTCAAATAATACAGAAAACAAAATAGCAAAACAATTACTCAAAAATGTTTCCATCTAGAAAAAATAATTTAAGAACATTTCAGACATTTTTATATACATATTCAGACAGTGAAGCTAAAACAATTTGTATACATCAGAAAAATTTACCATCAACAGTTTAAAAATACTTTTCTAATGTTAAGAATAAAAAAAACTACAAATTTATCATTTTTTGGCTTTATGATAAGGTTGAAATGTAATTTTTAGACAGTATTAATGGATCCTACACAATGAATTGTAAGAAAATTAGCACTCATATATCCTTCCAACTCCTTATTTTCATTTACATCATTTTCACTTTTTCAATGTCTATGGTAGTTTACCATAATTTCCACAGTGTTTAGTACTAATTATTTACTTAAAGGGATCAATAATAGTTTTATTACAACTTCTCCGTTTGTTTCTTGATTGGCTGTTTCATTGGTGATTTTCTTCCCGAGTTATTTTATGTGTAAGAAAATGCTTATTCTTTTTATAATTAAGTATAATCTTCTTCAGCCACATTTCCTCAGAATTTTGTGGGCACTGATCTAATGTCTTTTGGTATTGTATTTTTCTCTTTAGCTCATGTTAACTGCCTTTTCTATCTGAAGTCTTCAATCCTTCTCTATGACTAAAGTTGACAAATGCAGTAAATCTAAGTCTTGGTCTTACAATTTGGCCTTTGTATATTCAATTCTTTGTTCTCCTTCAGGAAAATGGTTGTTTAGTACTTTTTTCTAGTTGATTTTTTGGGCTGTCTTCAGAGGCACCAATTTTACTGGTGGTTATAGTTTTTGTCTTTTCTCTGACAGTGTTAATTTCTCTTTCCTCCTTTTTTTCACTGTTATTTCAGGCCCTTTCTCTATTCTAGCAATTATATTTTCAGCTGTGTGTCTTCTGATTTTTGCTGCTTTTGTTTAATAGTTCTCTTATTTGCTGTATTTGATGTAACCCCATTTCTTATTTTCCTTTACTCTATAATCTCCCTTTCACTCTATAGCTTTTATAATCTCCATAAATGTTATCAATTATGTTTATGTTTTTACTAAGGTCATATATAGCATAAAGTACTTATGAAAAATTTGTTTTATTTCCTGAGTAGTTTTCTTCCATCATGGGTTGGTTCTTTAGCTGTTTTTGTTTTTCTTCCTTTTGTTTTCATAGGATGACTGCATAGTTGCTACTGTTTATTTTTGAGCTTGTATGCACACTACTTGGACTGCTCGTTCAAAAGTTGCTCTTTATTTTAGTATAGTTTAAACAACATCTCTTGACATCTTTCCTTCCTAATCAGAGCTTTGTTTGGAAGACAGTTGGTTTGGGTGTCACTAAAGATGTATTCAGTCACCCAAAGTTTCATAAGGTGAGGGGAGAGAAAGCAGGTTGGGGAGAGCTCCCCTGGGCTCTGTGCTCTCTTTGTTGATGAACTTGGCCTTTGTTCTCCCTTTAGAAATTAAACAAAATGGTCTGTGTATAGATCTGTTTCATTTAATAAAGTCCTCTATCGTGTCCCTGCAGAGGTTCCTCCAGGTTTTATAGTCCCCCATTTTGGTGGAGATTACTGGGAAATGGTCAACTTCAAGAATTTTTTGAATTTTATAGAAATTATGAGACTTTGTGGTGGGAAGTGGTTGCTCAGTGGAAAATGTTCATCAGAGGGGCATGGATTTATAGTAAGATAAGTAGACAACAAGGGATTAAATTAGTAAACTCAAGAGAAACTGTCCAAATGAGCCAGGCCTTGTGGGAAGAGAGGAGAGAAAAACAAGGAGAATGGACAGAACCACAGAATTACATTTTTTGGATCTCAAAAGTTGGTGTTCAGCTGAACGGAGCAGAGGGTCCATCTGAGGATGAATTACAGGTGTGCCAACCCTCAGCTGCCCTGTTAGTCAGGAGTTTCTCTCTGTGGTAATGACGCATAAGAAACCAGATGTGAAGGAAGTAGAGTAAACAGTAACTATTTAGCACCACCTTGAGGGAGACGGAAGTTCTGAAAGGGCCTATGCCACCTATAAAGTAATACAATTAGGAAGGAAAAATCCTGTCTAAGTATAAAGAATTTATGCTGGTGAAAGTGGCTACTGCTGACCAGTTCCTTCTCCCACTAACTCTTGTCAAGCTGATGTAGATAATAAATCAT
This sequence comes from Sapajus apella, assembly GCF_009761245.1. Lineage (NCBI taxonomy): Eukaryota > Metazoa > Chordata > Mammalia > Primates > Cebidae > Sapajus > Sapajus apella. Next base: position 12,339,130 of record NW_022436941.1, on the reverse strand, counting down.
GTCATTCCACATTTACATTGACTCACATTTTCTACTAATTCTACTACTAAGCTACAGTGCTTAGAAGAAACCAGGCCTAGGAAAAAAAGGAACTCACTCTACAGTTGCCTTGTATAAAACGGGATTCTGCCCAGTCTCACGGGTCAATGTAGAAGCGTGAATGCTTTCAGTTTCTAACTTGGTCTTCACTAGGGCCAACTGTTCATCCCCTTGTTCTGAGTCTCTCCAAATTGGTGGCTATTTCTGGAGAATTTCATCATCTTTTGGCTTTCTTTCTTCAGGGCCACTTCTGATGGCGGAGCTGAGTTAGGATCTACTCTGAACCATAGCAGGTTGTATAATTTGGTTTTGTTTGGTTGATGCTGATGAATTTGTGTGTGTGTGTGTGTGTGTGTGTGTGTGTGTGTGTGTGTGTACGTGTGCCAGTACTTACCTTTTCTATTCATTTGGTTAGATATTGATATAGGTGGAAAGTTTTCAATCTGTTTTCACTTTATCATCTTTTCTCAGCAGTTAGTTTTTTTTTTCCATGAGGCTGCGTGACTGGCAAACTGAGTTTTTTTTAGATTTTCTGTGAATCATATATTCTGTTGAAGCCCTATGGTATATACATTACTTTCAATCTCTTTCTTCATCTATATTTTCATATAGTCACTATTCATAACACAATGATGGCCCAAACTATATATAATGTGAACTGAGTTTCTAATTTAATAGAAATTCCAAATTCTTTTTCTTGGAAAGGTCTCATACTACGCACAAAGACCCATTTCTAGGAAAGGTGGATGATGTCATCACTTAGAAGAACGAACCACCAGTACTAAGCAACAGTACAGCCCTTACTGAATCCCTGAAGAGGACTTCCATTCCCAGACATACAGACAGCAGGATCAACCATGAAGGTAAATGCCAAAATAAGCTTTTTAAGGTTTTGATAAACACAATAAATAGTGGTAGTTGAGACAGGTAATGGAGTATATTTTAAAACCTGAATAGTTTCTCCACATGTCATTCATTTAGTGATTAAAAAAGAGAAAGAAGAGAAGAAATGGTTAAAAAAGAAAAAAGAATGAGCCAAACTTCCAACTACTGGCTCTTGGCCAGGAAAACTTCATAAGAGATGAAAGCCGTCTTCATCATTATTCATTCGGCAAAATAATCCACGCTTAAACGAATGACTTTTATATGTGCAGCATGTGCTATGTATTCCGCTTCCAGGTGGAGCTTGTTCCAGTCCTTTTTGTGGTTTCATTTGCCGTGGTTGATCCAACTTGAAAATGAGTTGGAATCCTGGTGACCCACCTTGGCAGGATCTGCTGTCTGAGGCTGGAGTGAAGCCCATCTCACACTCGCAGCGATATGCACCCGGGACATTAAGGCACTGTCCATTCTCACAGAGGTTTATGTTTTCTGCACACTCATCAACATCTGTGCAAGAAGTAAATTACATCTCTGTTAAGTTCCAAATTTCATGACACATTTTCTCCTTGCTCTATAAATAGATCAGTTTTACCGGCTTGACTTAGTGCTCATTAACATGAAACAACAGTTAATCACATTCACTTAAAGGAGGGTACACAACCTGATAAAAAGTCTGTTTATCCTGCCCTTTAACATTCAATTGTAACATGATTAAAGAAAAGCTATTTAACCTGCACCCTAACATTCAATTGTAATATTATTAATAGGAGAAATCCAGACGTTTCTCACATTTGTCTTGTTTCTCTTTAATGTCAATTTGATGTATCAGTAATATGCCAGCATTGTTTAGATATGAACAAGAACATTGGAGTTAATCTTAAAATGGTGTTTGTTCTTTGTGAAAATTATAGTATTAGAATAAACAACTTGCTCTTTCACTAGCCCAAGTGTTTTAATGCAAATTAGAGGCCCTATGGGAATGGGGAAAGTTTCTTTCATGTCATTACAATCTTCTAAAAATACTCCTATCTTAATTATGCAAACAGACATTATTCATAGACCTTACAGATAATTTAATCAATTTTTAGTGAGGGCCTAATTTGCCATGTGCTGTGCTGGTTGCCTGACATGCATGTTTTCACTGAGTTCACCAATCTCCTGAGATTTAGAAGAGGAAGAACCTGTGGCTAAGAGCAGCCAAGTAAGCTGAAAGAACCACACTGAGCTAATAATATATGTTGATTGAGCCAGGATCTGATTGCAGGTGTGTCTGACATGAAAGCCATGCTCTTTCCCTGACACCACAGTGCAGAAAGGTGCCAGGAAAGATGCAACATCTAAGGCTTACAAGTAATGATGCTTTAAAATTGAATAAACAAGTTTCCTTAAACGGGCATTTGAAGATGCTGAGGCTGTATTTTTGATGCCAAGAATTAGAAAAAAATTTAGAGTCTATTAATTATGGGTTTAAAGTATGTACTGAAAATCAATTGAGAAAGACTTACTTTATAAATTGTAAAGTATTCAACTTTATGTCCAGCAAGATTATCTAGTCTTATACATGAACATAATGAAAGCATGCTCTATCCTCAAAGAATATGAATGAATAGAAGCTAATATTTATTGAAACTTTGTGCTGTGTCTTTTAAGTCCTTTATTTCTATTATTCCATTTAATCCTTTCAATGCCAGGTGAATACTGAGACTTTGATAAACACATTAAATAGCAGTAATTGGCTAGGTCATATATCCTATCTCAAAAAGCTGAACAGTTTTCCCATGCCATTCATTTAGGAATAAAAAAGAATACAAGAAAATTGTATTATTACTATGGCATTTTATTTTATTTATTTATTTTATTTTATTTTTTATTTTTTGTTTGAGATGGAGTCTCATTCTTGTCGCACAGGCTAGAGTGCAATGGCACAATCTTGGCTCACTGCAACCTCCGCCTCCTCGGTTCAATCGATTCTCCTGCCTCAGCCTCCTAAGTAGCTGGGATTATAGGCGCCTGCCAATACAACCAGCTAATTTCTCTGTATTTTTAGTAGAGACATAGTTTCACCATGTTGGCCAGACTGGTTTCAAACTTTTAACCTTGAGCGATGCACCTGCCTTGGCCTCCTGAAGTGCTGGGATTACAGGTGTGAGCCACCATGACCAGCTTACTATGGCATTTTAAATCAGGCCAGGCAAATTAAGTAATTCACTTAAGGTTACACAAGCAAAAAATGGAAGAGACAAGACTTGAATCCAGGTAGTGTGATCCAGACAAAGCCTGTGTTTTTTTAACCACTGTTATAAATGAGAAAGATAAAATGGCAAGTCATTAACAGTACATGATTGTGATAAATGCCACTACTTGAAAACTTCCAAAAATATATTTGGAAAGTTATTCAGGTTTTTGTGTTTAATGTAAGAGAAAGGTACATAGTCACCTGCAAGTCAAGTATATAAAAAAAGATAGTTACTTTAGTCTCCTTTAACCTTAATTTTCTCCAAATGAGGAAGTGCACAGAGTGTTCTATGACAATCCTGTCAGAGCACACCTCAGGACTGTCACCCACCTGAGCAGGTAAAGCCATCTCCAGTGAAACCTTCAGAGCAGGCACAGCGGTATGAGCCTGGGGTATTTACACACTGAGCATTGATGCTACACTGGTGGGTTCCGTTAGAACATTCATCCAGATCTGCAGAACACAGCAATAAAGTTCAGAAATGAAAATGGAACATTTAAGCACCTAGAAAGATTATAATTTGTCTTAATTTACATATAAACTGGACAAATGGCACACGTCTTAGTTTGTAGGATCACAGTTCCAACTCTCTATAAACTCTCAGACCCACAATCCAATGTTGATGCCATAAATGTGGGCCAAAATTATGAATTCAAGCATTTTCTGAGATAATCTAATCAACGTGACTTTTTTAATAGTTTAAAGCAAACTAGTGTTAGACCTCATTCTGACTTCTACTGAGGGTGAATTTTACAAGTGGTTTCCTTTTCAATAAAAGGGTCAATTCTGAAGGTGATACTGAATTTCAGAGCGGGAAAATTAACAGAGAGTTTTCAAGTTTATTTAATAGATGAAAAAACAGAGATATGATTCTTGACCTCATGGAACCCTTAGTCTAATAGAAAAGGCAGATGTTAAACACAGTAAAAAGTTAAATCTTGCTATATGCACCATGAAGAAGAGGGCGTCACAAAAGAATAAAAAGGGCATCCAATTTGGGCTGCAGGAACAAAGATGGCCCCATTGAGGAAGCGATTTTTTGTTAACTTCAGACCTGAGGATGAGAAACAGCTGGCTGAACAAAGGTAGGGAAGGGTATTCCTTGCGGAGAGACTAGCGCATGTTAAGACACCAAGAGGAAAAGACCATGGTGTGACTGAAGAAATGGAAGGAGTGGCAAAGCACAGTACACCAGACAGAGAGCGATGGACAACGAAGCTAGAGATACAGTGGGAACCTGCAGCCAAGGGAGGGAAGCCGCGTTTAATTCTGAATTCAATGGGTTGCAGTGAAGACTATGAAGAGATCGGATCCACGGTTTAAAAGCTTCCTCCTGCTGCTACATGGAGAATGGATTGCACGAAGGCCAGAGAGGGAACAAGCAAACACACCAGAGGGAATTCTTTCAGCATTCTGCAGATAGCAAAAGTGAGGGCAGGTGAGAGAAAGAGAGAATGAGACTCTCTCTCTGGTTGGGACTAGAGTAGGGGAAGGAAGACGTAAAGGAGAGAATGAATTTGGGTGACATTTGGGAGCACAGGAGGCTGGACATGGCTGAATGTCTTGTGTCAGAGGCAGGCTGTCTTGCAGTAGTTGGCGAAAATGACAGATGGACAAGAAACACAAAAATGGGAGGCTAAGAAAGAGAAAATGAGTAGGCACCTAAGGTTACAAAAATGGGAATAAGGGTACGGTTGAAAAGTTATGAGAGTAACCCCAGAAAGATGGCTGGACTAGAGGCAGGCAGCTATGGCGCCTCACAAAGCCATTACAGGACACTACTTAGCAAAGTTATTTGGAAGCTCTATATTTCAAATTCTATAGTCAGTACATAAACCTTTAATACGTATGAAATATTGAATGGATAAAAAAGTATATATTCAAATTAAACCGACCTAGAAATTCTTGCCAAATGAAAAAATGCTTTATTCTTAAGGCATGTGAAACATTAAGCATATTACACAGGACTGTGAATGACACTCAGGGTATATTCTAGTCCTTTGCCGCTCAGATATACTTTTTAGACTCTGGCTCAAGAACCATAAAACTTGGAGAAATTGCCCATTTTTTTCCTTCAAATAAGGCCTCTTGGAATCCAAGAAAGCATTTAGAATAAGATGCTGGTATTAATGACTTATTACAGACTTAGGTTATCTGAAAAAACCTTTTCGTTTCCCTCCATTTATTTCACTGGATTTTAAACCTCACTGATTACTTCTTTGAAAAGATTAGAAAAACATACTAGTCATTTTTCATCATACAGCTGTGTTTGGATCACCAGCTGCATATCAATTTTTACTGAATAGCAACACATTAAAAAACAGGTGCCAAAGTATACTGTTTTAATTTTGATAATTTATATTAAGGCTAAAGGAAACTCTTAGGCTGGAATTATCTTGCAATGAAGACAGCCTTTTTATGAGGGACTTAATAAAAGTAAAGAGCATGATTCTACAAACATGCAAACAAGAGCTTTTAAAAATTTGCGCCTTAGCAAAGGACATTTACATTTGCAAACTCACCAATACACTTGATGCCGTTTCCAATCCAGCCTTCTCTGCAGCTACATTTGAAGCTTCCTGGGATGTTCAGACACGAAGCGTGCATGTCACAGTTATGAGCACCAATTTCACACTCATCCACATCTGAGAAACCATAATTCATAAGAAAAAATAAAAATACAAAATTGTACTTCCAAGTAACTTTTTGTATAGGTAACATTTTAAAGCAATGTGCAACTATATGGAGGAACAGTAGCCTAACTTTTATTCTTAAATTCTGTAGACTCCAACAAGATTTGGAAAATTCATGATCCTAATAAAACAAGTTCTTCCCTAGAAAGAACTGTCAGCCACTTTCCAGGAGAAGAGAGAGAGAGACACAGCAGCCTTGTTCCCTGGCAGGTCCGTGTGTCATCCCGGGGGCCTTCGTCCCTGTCCAGAGTCAGACACAACTCCATAAAGAGGACATTCAATTTCAGATCAAGAGAAATCTTATTTCCAATAATACTGCTATTCCTTCCTATTGATATTTTTACATATTTTTCATGAAGAACCTAACTTTTAAAAAAAAGTAATAGTTCATTCTCTTTAAAATTAAATGGTCATTTGCCATTTAAAAATCATTATAAATATTTTATATACTTTTTAAAAACTATCATTTAGGTGTATATTTTAATTTTTTCTATTTATTTGAAATTATAGAAAAATATTCACTAGAAATGTTATCTGGAAAGTGGCCAGATGCTTTCACCAGTGAGTATGTGTGTATTTGTGAGTGTGTGTGTGTACACACACACATATTCCTATATATGTATATACAACCTATGTAGATTTGGTTCTCCAAAGCTTTCTTAGCTATAAATAGTAATGTGCACTATTTAGTTCAATGATTACATATTACAGATGCTGAAATCATATAGACACACACACACACAAACACACACACACTACTGCCTTCACATCAACCCTGATACTGGTGAACATACAGAGAACACCTTTTTAAAATAATCTTCCCCTTACTGGAGGGGTCAGCTTAAGGGCAGGGTTACATTCTAAGTCTTTCACCACCTGCCTTGAAAAAATACCACACTTAAGTCTTAAATTGACCACTGAGGAATACATGATTCAAAACCTTGAAGCTGGCACATCCTAGCCCCACTGGCATGCAAGAGGCTAAAACTAGTTAGTAGAGAAAGAGAACAAGAGATAAAGTGGATGAAGTGAGCAAAGAAGGAAAGTGAAGAGAGGAAAAAGAGAAAGGCAATTTGGGCAGAGAGAAGAGAAGACAAAACAGAAGAGCAAGCAAGAAAGGAAAATACGGGAGAAAGGAAGAAAGGAAAAAGGTCTCAATGGAACTTGAGATTAATTTTTACTAGTTTAAAAGAAGTGCAACGATAAACGGCAACTGGGATCCCGAGTCTTTTGGCGCTCTGTGTTCACGGATGTCTTCCATGTGAGCAGAAGTCAGACTCAGAAAGTGACTGCTGCTGCATAAGCCACCACTAGCGGTCAGGGAGCGGTCAGGGCCATGGGAACCACACTGCACTCCCACTCACTCACTCTGTGTCACAGCCCACAGCCAGCCCTGCAGGGGGTGGCTCAGACGATATGCTACCACAGAGACCAGCCAAATCCATCACACATGCTATGGGTCAGCTACTCATGACACACACAGTCATAGCCTCATGGCAGGTAACTGAACTAAGGGATGCCAGAGAACAAATGATATTGAAAGGTGGCCTCTGAAATCTGAGAAGTTGAAACATAGAGTACACAAGCTTGAAACCTACCTGTACATCCTGTGGTCCCCTTCTTCACTGAATAACCCAGCTGACAGTGGCAAATGAAGGATCCCTTTGTGTTCTCACATTCCCCAAACAGGCAGATATTTGAATTTAGGTCACACTCATTCACATCTAGAAAATTTATTTGCAGTATCTTGGTTAGTATGTGTTTATCACAGTAATTTAAAAGCCATATTCTACACTGAATAGCATAATACTGAAATACACAGGTGAGATCTAGAATATAATCCATTTGTGATTCATTGTATTGCAGATAAACATACTATCCACCTTTACAGATTTTTAAAAATAATTATTCCTGAGATTTTATAGTTCTAGTAAAATGACTTGTTTTTTCTTTTTCAATAATTTTTGAGAAAAATGATTTGAATTTTTAAAATAAGAGATGAAAAAGCCTTTTATCATGTTTGTGTGTGCACGTGGATGTGTATGTATGTGTGTAATATAAATGTCCTTTTCTTATGATACCCACCAATGCATGTTTTCATGTCCATGGAAGCCATGAAGCCATCATAGCAGAGGCAGCGATACTCTCCAGGAATGTTGGTGCACTGGCCGCCATCACAGATATCAGGGTTGTTTTCACATTCATCAATGTCTAATGATACAAAATTAGCATCAAATGAAAATAAAAATGTCGTTCATCAATCTCTAATGTTTTTGTTTTCTATCTGGTTCCACTTGGTAATATCTGGAGCCACATTTTCAAGAAAGAATTAGTTAGATGTACAAAGCCTGTGTGTTTTCCTTTCTATACCTGCACATGATCTGCCATCCGGCATCAGGGCATAACCCTCACTGCAGCTGCACTCGTAGCTTCCTTCTGAATTTGTGCACTGGGTGTCACAGCCTCCGTTCATTATCATACATTCGTCAATATCTGTGAAAACAGCATTGCAACCACATTACTTGTCAGGTCTACTTCCTTAAAAGGAGTTTTCTTCTTTTTAAACAGATAATGCTAACGTGGCTTTGAATTTTTCTCCCCACTATGTGTGTAGATTTAACATCATCTTTCTTAGTTCTTTTAACTTCATTTTAGGCAGCATTCCGTGTTTAACTGCAGTACCCTAAGATTAAATCACTCAAAAATAGAATAACTATGGAGTTTAGAGCATTTTCCACATTAAGATCAGTGAGTCTGCTGCAAGACCAAGAAAATATCTGAGATCCCCCCGCAGTCTTACATTCATTTTTGGAACAGAGGATTGGCATAGGCTTCATTATAATTCAGTGCCAGAAGTTTTCCTAGGCTGATTTGAGACATATGAGTTTCAGACCTGCTTGATATCCCCTTACCTGTACAGCCCTGACGATCTGGCGTGGCCTGATATCCAGGATTGCAAGAGCACTGATAGGTTCCAATCATGTTCACACATTTTCCATTTCTGCAGAGATTGTTGCTCAGGGAGCATTCATTAATATCTACAAAAGACACATAGAATTAATACTTTAGGCAATGGTCAAATCACTAAAGCCATCAGAAAGGTGCTTCACCAGACAGTGGTCTCCAAAGGGGTTTGTGAACTTCACGGGGAAGTAAAATGTTTTCCTGGGGGTTTAAAGAAAGTGCTGGAATCTCTATTTCCATCTATAACCGTACTGTCGGGTAAAGCTTTCTATAAAGATGCCACTGTTTCATATCTATGCAGTCTAATACACAGCTGCATGTGCTACTGGTACTGGAAACATGGACAGTATAACTAAGGAATATTTAATGTTATTTAATTTTAACTGAATTTACATAGCCACAGGTGGATCATGTTAGACCACACAGATTTCACACATGCCAGAACTGAAGCTAAATATTATGTAATATATGAACTTACACTGACATGCTTGCCTGGTCCATATTACATGGTGAAGTGTTGCCTACATGACTTGAAGTGTCCTGATGGAAGACTGATGATTTCACAAGACAGAGACATGACAAAGGGCTCTCACTTGTTTGTTTATGTTTTGTGGGTAGGAATAGTAATCTACAAATTACACTGCCTATTTTAAAATAAACCAGCTCTTATAATATGGGCAGGTGCCTTAAAAATAAACTAGTACCAATAATGTAATCACAGAAGAAAATGGCAAAGTGATATGCTTCCTATGTGAGCTACTTGTCAGGTATAAAATAAGGTAAAAAATAGTGACAATATAATCAGATATGACAAGAAATTCATTGCAAATTCTCAAAATAACAAAGAAGGTTATATAGCACGTGTTTATGCTTATGATCACTAAGTGCATATTTTATATTATACAGAAAGATATATTTTATGATCTGCATTGTTTCTTTGAGGGATACTTTTTTGAGCTATAAGATCCATGAACTAAGTAACAAAGTAAACTTAGATACAGATGACTCACTATATCTCAATAGGTTCAACCATGAATATTCTGTAATTAGTGTAAAAAAGCTTTCCATATCACTATTTGAATGAAATAAGAACATTAAAAACCTTTTCATTTATCATTTAAAATATCTATTTAATCTATGACAAAATTCACCTCATATACTAGCAAAGCAATACATACGACTTATAAATAAACGTGTGTATTGGGAAGGTGTACTCAAATTATGTTTTGAAATTTAGTGTGCAATCTGTTCTATTTTAGGCTGTCTTATTTGCTGAGTTTAAAGAAAGAGTTCTTGTGAAGAAAATGCTTTCTGGCTAAATCAAAGTTTTAAAGTCAGTATACTAAGAACACAGCAAGCCCAGAGACCTTCATGTATTCTGAAAAGCAATAGGTTGCAATGCCCAAAGACCAACCATTAGTCTTCTCATATTCTTTCTGGCATCCCTACAGAGCTCAGGGAAAATGAAGAAACACAGTGTTTCTATGAGAAGTGGGTTAAGGGAGCACCATGTTCACACACATGCAAGCCGATCTGTGAGCTGGCAAAGGGGCGCAGAGCGGAGTCCGTCTGAGTTTATGGGAAGACGCTGGGCAAAGGTGCACAATGCACAGGGCAGCTTTCCCATTTTTTTTCCTAAAGGAGGATGAAACCACAGGGACTTCCACCACACAGCTCCTTCCACAGGTACCAATCACACTGCTTGTAATAAAAAGAAGAGGCCAACCAGAAGAATGCCAACTCATTCATGTATTACTCAAGTATCCACTAAAGACACAGCCTGCATCTAGAGGTAGGGAATCTCAAATTCCACCTTTTAATAAGCTAGATTTCATGGGCTCCACAAACAACAGGTTCATCAGAACTGATCCCTGGTCTTTACCAGTTGTGCTGGGCAGGCTTATGGGCTGAGGAGACAAACTCACCCACACAGTCCTCACGGGATGGTGACAGTTCGTGTCCCATTGGGCAGTCACACTGAAAGCTACCCTCAGTGTTCACACAGGTGCCACCCCTACAAAGGAGAGGGTTACGTTCACATTCGTCAATGTCTGAAAGGTAAAAACGTGAGATCCATTAAAGAACTCTGAGGGAAAAATATTCACACATACAGCGTGGGAGAAAGAATATTATCTGACGTGAGAGTGTGAGTCAGTCTAAGAGATATGCTTCACAGGGGATGGGCTAATGCTTTCCTGACTTTTCCTATGACCAACAGAAACACTAAAAATTCTACTCCTAAAGGCAGTAAACTTTCAAGAAATTTAATTACATGAAATGAACAGGCTCACAAGAGGTAGAAATAATATTTGCTTTATAGCACCCCAGACTCATGATATATATTGTTGTCAGTTATTCTGGTATCTGTAACTCTAATCAGAGTGAAAGAAGATCTTAGAATTATAAACTACTACATCCTATGAGGTAAGTCCCATAAGGCACAGAAAATTAAACGGTGGGCTAAAAGGTTGGGAATACTAAGAGGGTTTGTAATAGCACGCCAATAAGAGCAAACACATGGGATTAGCATGACTGAATACAAATCTTGGGGCCACGACATGATGCCATGCATTTTAAATGAGTCCCACTTAAGTAACTAGTCTGTGCCATTTTAGGTTCTATGAATAAACAGGATCCAGTCTGAACATCTCATTGCCATGAAGGTGCCAAGAGGTTGGAGCTCCCCGAGAGCTATCCGGGAGTGCATTTCCTGTCTGATATTAAATCTCTTCTCTCTCTCGTCACAGATCCTGGCCACATATGCTGTTCACATCCCTGATATAAGCTAAGGTTATGCGCGCAAATGAGTCTGTGCTAGTATGGTTTCAAGCTGGTGAGGAAGAGCTAACGGTGCTTACCCATGCAGTTCTTCATCATCATGAACCCACTTTCATAGCCTTCAAAGCACTCGCACTCAAAGCTGCCCGGTGTATTGACGCAGATTCCACTGCCACAGAGGTCGGGAGAAATCCTGCACTCGTCGATGTCTAATTCACAGGGTTTAAAAGAAATTTAAAAATGGAATCAGATAGGCTTGGCCTTCCAAGTGAAGGTGCTGCACGCTTGAAACGTTGGGGAATCAGTGGCTCACAGTACAAGGGTACCATTTCAGTAGATCCAGATAGAAGGGCACGTGGCCTGAGGCACATTCCTTTCCCCAACTGCCAAAACTGTCGCACCAACAGGCAAGTGGTGCCTTTTCACCTTTAAAAATTCTGAATTGTGCATTTCTTTTTGCGGCTTAGAAATAGTAACAGAAGATTGGGGGGCATGGTGACTCATGCCTGTAATCCCAGCACTTGGGGAAGCCCAGGCAGGAGGACTGCTTGAGGCCCGGAGTTTGAGATCAGCCTTGGCAATGCAGGGAGACCCCGTCTCTATGAAAAAAAAAATTAACGAGGTGGCTGAGGTGGAAGGTGGGAGGATTGCTTGAGCCCAAGAGGTCAAGGCTTCAGTAAGCTATGACGTATGACGGCACCACTGCACTCTAGCCTGGGTGACAGAAGGATAACCTATCTCAAAAAAAAAAAAAAAAAAAAAAGAAAGAAAAAAGAAAAGAAAAAGCGAGAAGGAAAGAAAAATGTTAACAGAAGGATGAACCCAGCAACTGTGGCATGGACTGAATGAAGCACGTGGTAAATAAGGCAGCCGGGCCTCCATGGAATGAAACCTCATGTGTGACCGGAAGACAGTGCTGGTCTACAACACTAGCCCGTGCTACCCCAGGTGGGAGCGTGTGAAGGCAGGGCCCCTGCTTCTGGGCAGGAGCGACTGGTAGACCCCAGAGAAACAGGCAGCCATGATGGACCAACCCTGAGCCAGAGAGTACACATAGGGCAGGATCATGGTGTGTGCCCCAATTTGTGTTTTTGTGTCATATTCATATGTAAAGAGCTTATTGATTTATTAAGCCCTTTGGTGACATGAGCTGCCACCATCATGTGAGGACTGTGTGGGTGAGTTTGTCTCTTCTTTTTATATATTACAGTAAATAATCTTCAGCATCTATACTCTCAAACACAGAGTTCTCTGAAAAATCTCCTACGCTAATAACTAAGATTTTTCAATAGAGAAGTCATGTCTATATAAAATATGTTTAAGAAAACATGGCCTATTTAAAAATGTTTTAGTTCAAAAATTAAAAATTTTTAATCTAAAAATTTGTCAATGGGGGAAAATGCTTCACCACTATCTCTTTATTTTGATGAATTTAATTTTGAAGTTTTAAAATCATAGGATTTAGTGCATAATTTATGCATGTTGTCTTGGGAGGCAGGTCTCAGTCCCTGCTTCCTGCCAGCTTTAACTTAATTTTTCTCTATGTCTCCAATTACAGAAGTCTTTATTTCCCTCATTACAGGCCATGTGAAAAAAATGTAAATATTTTCTTTTAAAAACACATATTAACAGAATTCACGGATTCAATTAAGTAGCTAACAATATGTATATCAATTTTCTTTTTATCTATCAGTATCTAGGAACTGGTGGTAAGAGCTACATGAGGAATGGGTTCTAGGGTGGAGCAGGGACAAGCTTTGGGTAATGTGGTGTGGTGGGAGCTTCATAGTATAAAGAGTGTGGGTTTTAGAACCAGATACCTGGATCCCCAGTCTGTTATCTACTGAGAATAGGATCTTGGGAAAATCATTTAGTCTCTCTGTGACTCAGTTTCCTTATTTGTCACAGAATCCACCTCACAGAATTAAATGAATATTTGTTAAGTGCTGAGAGCAGTGTCTGTCTCATAGAAAGTGCCATATATATATATATATATATTTATACATGTATATATAAACTTCTCTGCTAAGACTTGGTAATTTGGAGGGCATGGTTTTTGAATTGGTTGTTGAAGGTTGTACAGAAATGCCAGCTTTAAAGGTACAGAATAAATATAGAGGCAAGAGATGAAGTACACTGGTGAAGAGAAAGGAAGCATTTCGGGGGGCAGTAAGTCACAGACTGGCTGGACTGAAAAGGCTGACAATAAGTGTGGGTGCCGGAGGGACCCGTAGGCTCACTGAAAGCCCCCAGCACTGGAGGAGATTAGCCTTTCCTGCTGTGAAGATGGGAGCCCCAAAATTTTCCACAGAACTTCACATTATATCCCAAACAATGCGGCCCTGTCAAGTCTCTCTTACACAGCTAAAAGACAGTGTTAGAGACATTAAGCAAGTGGACTAATCTCACAGCAAAGGAAGAGGTGGGGTCAGAACTGGAAGAACCCTGAGCTGCTTTATCCAGGACCAGGACTCCCTGTAACAGTGGAAGTTGTTGAGTGGGAAGTTAGATAATTTAGCCCTGCTTGGACGGCTAACCTGGTGGTTGTGGCAGTGAAGGATTTGATTGTGGGGACTTAGCAGGCTGGGACATCCTGGAGGAGTCTGCGATATAGCAGATGCTGTGACACGTCCCCCAGGTCCCTCGTCAGGAAGGAAGGATTTGCTCCCTCACCCCCTCAGCTACTGGGAGTGTTGCTGGCTCCGATGTCGACTGTCTAAGAGGACCTCTTCCCCTATTCTCCGGGCAGCTGTATCCCAAGGTTGGTCATGCAGGTATCTAACTGCATGGCTTCCATGCTCTACTCAAGGCAACTCTGATGGGCCATCCCAAGTCCAGAACTCCCAGTGGCATGGGCTGAGGACTTCAGTGGGACTGCCTCACAGCCCAGTTTCTTTCTCTGTCCACTTCTACTTTCCTCCCTTCCCTTCCTCATTGTTCATCCCAAGAGCAATCCCGGATAAACTTCCTGAATGCTCGTCTCTGCCTTGGAGTCTGTTTCCTGAGGAGCTTAACCTGCCTCTGTGTCAAGAAAAAATATCAAAGGTACTTGAAATAGCCAGTTAGATAAAAGAATTTGCATAACTTTTTCACTTTGGGAGAGAGAGGCATCAACATTCAATTGGAGGCTTCAATCCTGTTCAAAATTATACTCCTAATACCTACAAGGAAGTCCCTAGTAGGAGAAAGTACAAGGTAGGGGGAGGAACAAAGAAAGATTACAACAAAAAGAAACTGTCCAGATGGGAAGTTATAAATGTGGGAGTGAAACTCAGGAAGAACAGGGAGAGTTAGAGACAGCATCTGGGAGTCAGCTCAGCAGAGGCCATCTCTGAAGTCATGATGGTAGATGGAACTCTGAGAGACAGAATGCTGAGTAGAGGACTCCGGCAAACACCCAAGAGATGGGAAAGGCAAGAAGAATCTGTAAAGGTTAGAGAAGAAACATCATCTGCATAGAAGGATGATCAAGACTGGAAAATACAGTAGAAACTAGGGGAAAAGAAAATATCAAGGAGAGATTTGGCAAGCACAGAGGTCCAGGAGCATATGCATCAGGAGAGACGTTTTAACACCACAAATATGTTTTGCAAGAGTACATGAGTATATGTGTATGTGCCTGAGTGACGGATGGCAAAAGTCAAAATTACAAAACAAGGGCGGGTTGAAAGAGAGGGGTGAGAGCTAACAGCAGGAAAACAGGATGGTAGCTTGAGAGAAAAGAAGGGCTGAGGAGACATTTTGAAACTGTGTATATGTTGAGGAATAGGAAACAGGGAAGAGGAGAAGATGCTGGAGAGAAGAGAGGGCAAACCTGATGAGACAACCCGGAGCAGAAGCTGGGAAGGAGAGAAGAGAGGAGTTAACCCCACATCCAGGGAGAGCATCACACCTCATTCTCTGATACTGGAGTCTCGAGAGGGAGTGGGGAATAAAGGAGATTTTATCACCAGAGAGGAGGCTGTGTGAGAAGGATGCAGGCAATCAGATTTATTCTTAATGAAGGTGAACGGGAATGGATGGGGGTGGGGGGCAGTGTATGAGAGGGCATGTAAGTCAGGGGAGAGGTTTAGAAGTAGTGCTGAGAGAAATTCAGAAAGTGATGAATGGAGGTGAATATGAGTGTTGCCAAGCAGCTTCGAGGGCTTGGAGGTGAATGCAGGAATTTCAGGCAGTGCTCCTCAGACTCCCAGTAAAGCACAGCAGCCAGAGAGGAGAAAACAGAGGGGAGGGGAGGAAGCTCTGGAGACTGGCACAGGGCTTGAGCAGACTTCCAGGCAGCAGGACTTCAGAAGGCCAGATGGACAGCTGTGAAATGCTCAGAGATAGCCTTGGCTGTGCAGGCACAGGAAGCAGCCAAGAGACACTGCTGTGCGGTCAGGAAGGAGGAGCAGGCAGGAGGGAGGGCAATAAGGGGACATTCTATGGATAATAAGAACAAACAGAGTGCTGAGAACCAGATCCTGAAGACACAGCTCAAGTGTCTGGAACAACGTGGTATACCATCTAATAGAAAATGTTAGAGCTTTACATCTTTTTCAAAGAGAATGGTTACGGGTATGGATGGTGACTGAAGCCTAACATTAAGATTCCTGTTGACAGATGAGGCAAAGAAGTCATAACCTCTGTATCACAAACCTTAAAGTCTTTAAGAGAATACTACTCAAGTTTATATAATTGTTGCAGATTTAATGATTTTCTTTAGTAGTCATATATTTTGAAAATCCTATCTGTATGTCGTTCCTAAATGTAAAACAAAGAGCATGTTCATGCTATTTTACAGTTCTCTCACAACGAGTTTATTTGGAGAACTGGTTTAAGCATAGGAAAAAATAAAAAATTAAAATGACAGAGTTGGATGCAGTGGCTTAAGCCTGTAATCACAGCACCTGTGGAGGCCAAGGCAGGAGGATTACTTGAAGCCAGGAGTTTGAGACAAGCCTGGGAAGCAAAGTGAGACCCCACCTCTACCAAAAAAAAAAAAAAATCATCTTTTTAATTAGCTGCTCATGGTGGCACACACCTGTGCTCCCAGTTACTAGGGAGGCTGAGGTGGGAGGACTGCTTGAACACAGGAGTGTGAGGTTGCAGTGAGACATGATAATGTCTCTGCACTCCAGCCTGGGTGACTGAGACCTTTTCTCTTGAAAAAAATTAAATAAATAAATAAAAATTTTCATGTTCTCAATGAGAGGATGGGCTTTTTAGGGCAGTACTTTCAAACACAGTAAAGGAAAGAGTAGAAGCCAGAGTTTCCCAAATAAAACAGAAGAACCATCTTACCTGTGCAGTTTCTTTCCTCCATGTCGAGAGCAAAGCCACTATTGCAACGGCACTTGAAGCTTCCGATTGTATTTCTGCACTTCCCATACGTGCACATCCCAGGAAATGCTTTGCATTCATTGATGTCTAAAAGCAGAATAAAGCCAGAATGTAGAGCTGGTT
>NW_022436941.1:12270813-12321993 GCF_009761245.1 Sapajus apella | reverse complement strand
ATTGATGTCTAAAAGCAGAATAAAGCCAGAATGTAGAGCTGGTTGATGTAAACAATTAGGTCCATCACTTTAAGTTAAAAATCTACCATGATGAACAACAATAATACATCCAGGTAAAAAACAGGGTTACAATATGTTTCAGTGATTACACTGACATCACACAAGAAGTTTCATGTGGTGAAAAAGACCCGATATTCTTTCTTTTCTTTTTCTTTTTTTTTGAGACAGAGTTTCACTCTTGTTACCCAGGCTGGAGTGCAATGGTGCAATCTTGGCTCAATGCAACCTCCACCTCCCAGGTTGATGTGATTCTCCTGCCTCAGCCTCCCAAGTAGCTGAGATTATAAGTGCATGCCACCACACCCAGCTATTTTTTGGTAGAGACAGGGTTTCACCATGTTAGTCAGGTTAGTCTCGAACTCCTGACCTTAGGTGATCCACTCACCTCGGCCTCCCAAAGTGCTGGGATTACAGGCGTGAGGCACCGTGCCCAGCTATAGATCCTATGTTCTTAAGAAACAGTTCTGGTCCCTTTATTTCTCACTACTTGTTTTATAAAGATAAGTGGGGATAGATAACTTTTTGCTACAGATGTAGCTATCAGGGCGCCATCTCAGGCTGTAGAGGAACAAACAGCAGAAGAGCAAGAGAAGGAATCCATTTTATCTCTACTTCATTGTCATCTTATAGAGGGGATTTATACTCTTGCGACAGAACATTGACCATGAAACGTGTTTAACTGAGAATAAAGTGGGAAGTCAAACATTTAAAGCAAAACCAATTCTCAGAGAATGTGGAAGGTTTTCTGTTGAAGAAGGATAAAGGCGCTGGCTGCGGGCAGTTTACCTTTGTAAAACGGCCGCCCGGAAAGAATATCCCCTCGGTTAGCAAAGCCAGCCCCACGGGGGCACAGAGTCTCATACTCCTTGGTGCCAGGTTTGGGGCACTCCTCACACTCGGTGCCCCAAGCCGCCCCAACAGCACAGCAGCAGGCATCCATGCGGAACTTTCCAGGAACAGGATGGATGCATTCATCTTCATCCCACTTCAAGTAACACTGCTCCATGCGAATATCTACATTGAGAGCAAAATCACAGGGTGAGAATGAGTTGAAACTTCCATTGTATAGTCACAAGTCACCAGTCATCATGCAGGACCGTTGCCGTGTACTGAGGGGCAAGATACAGCCCCTGACCTCCTGGAATGGATTCCATAATGACAGACATTTAAGGAGAACAAAGGTGAGTTCCTCTTCAATCTTAATTCTCACGAGAAACCCTCAGGAAGAAAAGGTTCTCTCATGACCTTACTCTTTCATGTCTATGATTCCATTTTTGTATTGTTCACATTGGAAAAAGTAAGATAATTTTAAGAATTTTTTCCTGTTGAGAGAATTGCTTCAAGTGCCTTTTAAGTAGCCCTGTCAGTCCCAGTCATAAACAATACATGATCAGCTATAATCTATTTGCCAATTTGTTACAACTATTAAAATCACTACAAAAGAGAGAAGTGTTACAATATTATTGCAGTTAAAGCTTTTCTTCCTCCTGCCAAATTTACCTTTTCCATCATGGTTTTTCCTTGAATTATGTGAATTTTCCTTGTTAAGGGGCCAATTATTTGTTTAAATGTCACATTTTCCCTTCAAGTTCAAAACACACCAACGTTTCAGTGCTTAGCCTCTGCTAGCCAGGACCTTAGAATATCTATAAACAGCAGCCTACAACTAAAAATAGGGTAGACCAGCATGGTCTATAAATAACACGTTCATCTGTTAGCAAATAGATTTATTTTCAAATTACACTCAAGCACTTGGCTGTTTAATTACAAATATGATAATGAGTTCAGAAAAGATTTCTTAATCAAATAACATGATTTCTTTGATAAGAGCATTTTAAGACATCAAATCCTTTCCAGAGGCTGAAAACTGTTTAACAGAGGGAATGAGACCCCGATGGAAATGTACACATACAAATTAATGTTTACCAATTTAGTTACTGTCAATACTGATCCTTTCAAGTTCTAAATCTAAGTTAACATCAACTTTGTCAATGGCCTTTAATCTAAAGTTACATTTCTAAGTACTGGAGTTAAAAAGCCCTACTTTTTTTTGAGATAGAGTCTCTCTGTGTTGCCCAGGCTGGGTGTGGTGGCTCATACCTGTTATCCCAGCACTTTGGGAGGCTGAGGCAGGCAGATCACCTGAGGTCAGGAGTTCAAGACCAGCCTGGCCAACATGGCAAAAACCCTTCTCTACTAAAAATACAAAAAAATAGCCAGGTATGGTGGCAGACACCTGTAATTCCAGCTACTCTGGAAAAAGTCCTATTTTTAAAGAAAAAATAATGGTGGTAAAGTTTTATTTTGATTCAGCAGACTGAATGTAGATATCCACAGAAGGTGATTCTGCCTTATATATCTACATTAAAATGAATCAAAAAGCCACATGCTTTGCCAGTGTGAAGTGTGACACTAATCCAGAGTCTCATTACCCTAGGGCTCCAAGGGGCTAGTCTTACAGCCGGCTCCGTCCCACATGTCAGCAGGTAATTAAGAATCCTCCCAAGAAGTGAAAGTCTTATGTAAGTACAGGTGAACTAAGAACTCTGGCCTGAGTCACACTGTGAGGTTACTGACGGAACCTGATCAAGAAGCTCAAGACAAACTAAAAATGCACCATTCCACAGCTTATTGGAATAAACTGGGGTGACAGGGGAAAGGCATTTTAACTAAGCATGTAAAAAGTAATAATAACCAGAAAGAGTAATCCTATATCTTTACTACTGAGATCTCTATGAATATTTATATCAGGAATTAAAAGTCAATACACTGGTCACATAAGGCCTATCAATGCTGTGATTGTTTTGCATGAAAATTAAAATATAAGTTTGGAAACTTCTGGATGATACATGTTCTCTGCAGTTTGCTGCAGTCCCCACTGCTCCCTGTTGTCATTTCACTCATTTATATATGTTGCATGCTTGGCTCCTACAAGCATTTGAGTTTGTAGTCCATGATATTGGATGAAGAATCTAATATATCCTCTTAGAATATTAAAAAAGGCTTTAATTTTTTTTTTCAGACAGAGTCTCACTCTGTTGCCAGGCTGGGTGTAGTGGCGTGATCTTGGCTCACTGACACCTCTGCCTCCCAGGTTCAAGCAATTCTCCTGCCTCAGTCCCCCAAGTAGCTGGGATTACAGGCGCATAACACCATGTCCAGCTAATTTTTGTATTTTTAGTAGAGACAGGGTTTCCCCATGTTGGTCAGGATGGTCTCAAACTCCTGACCTCAGGTGATCTGCCTGCCTCAGCCTCCCAAATTGCTGTGATTACAGGTGTGAGCCACCATGCCCAGCCATAATTTTGAATAACATTATTGAAAATTTATTTTGCTGAGTTAATTTACAATCAATGATATATCTTCATATATTACAGCCTTTTGTTATAGAAGATAACTTGATTTTATTAGTCATTTGACCATGCTGATATTGTCATTTTCTTCTTTTTTAGTTTTCATAGTTTTGGGGGAATATTTTGTCATTTCCAAATAATACTTACTTCTAAACACTGTAGATCACTTAAAGATAATTTTAAAAATATTTAAAAATCTGAAAGAAATTTTCTTTATTTTTGTGCTTTGGATATTGTTTTCTAAATAATTTCATATAATTTTACAGTCATCCTTTCAATCAAGATTTAAATGTGCTGTCAAAGATTAACTTAAAATGAAATCTGTTTTAATTATTATAACTAAACTGTATGGTATTGCAAACTTTTTCTTACCAGTAAATTTTAAAAAATCAATGAGATACTTAAAGACTTTAAAGATCATTGCATATAATACCACTATTATTCATGCTTTGTCTATGTACTTAAATTTCAAATCCAAATATATGTAAAGCTCTTCAAGAAACTAAAAATTTACTGTTCCATAGCTTATTGGGGAAAAATCTCCATAGGTAAATAAAAAATTATTGTTACATACAATGAAAATTAATAGAAATTTTTTTTCAGTTATAAAATTCAAGTTCAGTCATACATGACACTAATAAAGAAAAAGGTCAAATCACCATTCCTATGATATGATGTTTAAAGAAAGAGATTCCTCACCACAGATCTTTAAAAAATAAGGAATTAAGAAAACTTAAACTCTAATAGTGGTAAAGGAAGGACCAGGATCAGTGAATGTTTTCAAGCAGAAGCAACATGTCTTTGCCCATGACTTTCCCCATTGTCTTCAGGGTGTAGCTGCAATAAGCTGACAAATGTTCACTTTTAAAATCCTAGTCTCCAACTTTCCTTCTGTGTTCAACATATACTTATTCTTATTCCATTAACTCAGGGTAAAAGACTGAACCCGCCTAAAGTATCCGGTTAAAGAAATGGAAGATTTTGAGATGGATTTTGAGTAGTACCAACTTTTGGCATGAAACAGAAACGATTTCACTTAAATACATTCACTTTTAAAATACACTCTAGTGATTTAAATCTCATTTAAAGCAAGTTTCCTCAAGTACAAACTCAGTGGTTTTGGACTAGCCACTGATTAAACAAGGAAATTCATGTCTTGTTCTATACATAGATTACATGAGTGCGTGAATCTTACCCAAACACACACGGCCAGTCACATCCAACGTAAGGCCTTCAGGACACTCGCAATGAAAAGATCCCTTACTGTTGACACAGCGTCCATTTGGACAAACGCCAGGAAACACCTCACACTCATTAACATCTGCAGGGAAATGGAGCAAGCAGAGGAATAAAGATGTTACAAGCTGAAAAAGCAGGTGTGGTCCTGCTTCCTGTATAACATTTTCAATCCACATTCAGTACAATGCGGATTATTACTTGAGTTAAACAGAAATATTCCACAGCCCAGCCACCCGCTTTCCTAGGCACCAGGTGTGAAAATTACCACAGCCTTGCCTGTCCGTAAAACACAGCCCAGACATGCGCTTTTGCCCGCCGTTCTGGGCCTTAAAGTCTAGTGATGTCTTCCTGAAATTTACACAACTCCATAGAGAGGAGAAACAGGAAATTCTAAGCTGTTGCTTAAGAGAATCACGCTAAAGCATATGTTGATTACATTGAGTATTTTTATTGAAATGTTGAGGTTTTTGAAAATGATAAATATCTCCAAAGTTTGAGAGTGAATGTTAATTTTATGTACTGCTCTAAAAATTTATAGTATCATCCAAGGAAGGACACCACACTCACCTTCACACGTAACACCTTTAATCCTGGCAAGCCCTCTTGGGCAAGCTGTATCTATAAGAACAGGACAAATTTTACTTCATTATAGAAGAAAATACAACCATGTTATGCTCAAGAAGAAGTATAATGGAATCTAAATGGAACTAAATAAAAACTGCAAGGTGGGCTGGTAGAGTCCAAGGACATCACTGCCCCCTCTTCATTCAGTAGAGCACACGACTTTCTGTGGTAACTCCGTCGGTACTGATCTGTTTTCTACAATTTCTTTGTGCTCTCACATTGACAAATGAATTAAAAGTAAACAAAAGATTTGAGGACAACAGCCACCTTGCAAACAAGGATTCTGGAGGATACAGTCATCTAGCGATAGATTCTAGATTCCCTTCCATGTATAAAATATTTACAAGGACTGCTTATAATACCAGGTTAAACCAAATACACATTTCCAGAGGTAAGAAAACACTAGCCAGAAAATATGACATTTTAGCAAAGGTAAACGATCTTCTGGTCTTCCTCACTAAGGAACGACACAGTGAAAGAGGTGTTCTAGTGGCAGGAGAAGCTTTCCAAGGAGAAGCCCAGATGCCACTAGTCAGGCTCCTACCTGGTTCACATCGCTCACAGGGGCTCCCCCAGGCAGCTCCCAGGGTGGCACAGCATTCAGATTTCAGAGTGGCTCCATTAATATTCACCTCACAGCGGCTGTCCTGGATGTTGAGCCAACAGGTCCCCTTCAGGCTGTCTGAAAAGGAACAGGAAAGGTTGGGGAACTCTTACCTCTGAAGAAAATATAACTCAGCTGTGTATACCAAAAGCATTTGTTACAGTATTCTAAAAAAGAGGGCTAGGCAAAGTGGCTCATGCCTATAATCCCAGCGCTTTGGGAGGCTGCGGCGGAAGGATCACTTGAGCTCAGGGGTTTGAGACCAGTCTGGGAAAATGGTGAAACCACATCTCTACCAGAAAAAAAAAAGGATACTTTAAAACTTGTAATAGTGTATCCTTAGAAAACACTTTCATGTACCTGCATTCAAATATGGTATATTATATATATGTAAATAAAATATTATGCCTATATCTCTCTCTCATAATATGGTAATTAATATAATTGTATCTACTGATATTCTAAGAGGAGCTGTCCAAGATTTTACGCTGGTACTTAGAAACACAGTGCATTGTCATGTGGCACAGGCTGGGCTGGTCTTGAACTCCAGGCCTTGAGCAATACTACTTCGGCCACCCAAAGTGTTAGGATTACAGGCATGAACCACTGTGCTTGGCCCTTCATTTTTTTTTTTTTTTTTTTTACGTACTATAACAACATGATAAGACCATTACTTGTGTGAAAAGTATTCATAAGATTTATCCTTAATGACAAATGCTTTGATATCTAAGTTTTTATCGTATAAAATCCTTCAATCTCCTTCTCCCTTACGTCCCTGCTAAATAAATCACATACAATGTATGTTCTGTTATAGAGAGGCCAGTATTTCTCCAACTGAAGATAATTATTTGATGAATAATTTAAAAGAAAAAAAAACCCCTATAAAACAAAGAAGAAACAAACATCACTTATAAAACCCCCATTAAGGCATTCCCAGGGCTAATATCTGATGTATTTTCTTTCAGGCATTTAAAAAATGTGTGTGTATATGTGTGTGTGTGTAGATTTATCTCTTGTTCAAAAAGTAAATCATACTTATGGTAAACAATTTGAAGAAATAGAAAAGTATGAGGAAGACATAAAAATTACCTGTAACCCTCCAGAGATAACCATTCCTAACATTTTAAACTGACTCCATATCAAATTTAAGTTCTTCCTTTTGAATGGTAGAGCACACAGTGAAATATTATGCACTTTAAAACTTTTATTTTATGTGCGTTAAAGTGAATAATGAATGGTTAGTATATTTTTTGGTAGCATAATGAAACGTTTTGCAAATGAACAAAAAATAAATGACTTAATTGATTTTGAAGCAGTGACAAGGAATTCAGTCAAAGCTGACATGGCAAATACTAATTGGTTAAAAATATACATCCACATATCACGTTTTCCTTGTAGAGCAGTGGCTCTCAATTAAGTGTGCATAATATTACCAGGGCACTTGTTAAAATACCGATTCATAAGTTCTCAGGTATGCAGCTTAGGAATCTGAATTTTGACTAACTCCTCAGGTGATTCTGATGCAGACGGTGTGGAAAACACTTTACCAAAACCTCAATAGCATATTGTGGCAGTAAGACTTGGAAGACAACAAAGAATATTCCTACAGGATTTATTTTAAAATTCATTTAAATAATATGTACAGATAAAATTTACTTCTGGCCAGGCATAGTGGCTCATGACTATCATCCCAACACTTTGGGAGGCCAGGGTGGGCAGATCGCTTGAGCCCACTTCAGTTTAAGACCAGCCTGGGCAACATGGTGAAACCCCATCTATACAAACATACAAAAATTAACTGGGCATGATGGCACATGCCTGCAGTCCCAGCTACTCAGGAAGCTAAGATGGGAGGATTGCTGAGCCCGGTTGGCAGAGGTTGCAGTGATATCGTGCAACTGTATTCCAGCCTGGGTGAGAGAGTGAGACTCTATCTTCCAAAAAAATAGTAAGTTTTTACTCGTAAATTCAAAAAGAAAAACAACAAAAATACCCCCACAAACACAGAAAGGGAATTTCAATTAAACCATGGGAGGAATAGCTATTTCTGATTCCCTAGGAAACACGGGAAGTTACCAATATTCCAAACACCAAGACAGAGGTTTAAACAAAACAACTCTCTCCTGTACTGAATAAAGAGTTACGGGGCAAAGGTGTGAAAAACAGCTGGACAGTCACTTTGCTTTTTTACTCTGGCTTGAATGTTCAGTTTGGATAAAACTGTAGAGAAACATTAAAGGTCTGCTCATCAGCATTTACCTCAGGTCTCAGACTACAGGCTTGCTATAGATTTATACCTGTAAATTCTATCGCACAGAGGAAACAGAGATGCTTGTGTAAGGCTACCGTGTATTTAAATGATCTTTTAATAACTGGCACTCATTCTGATTTATCACCTTGGTTGTCATCATTTTAAGTAAGATAAATGACAGTCATTCCTAAGATTTATCAAGATAATTATAGGAACTAGAATTTCTATGTATTAATTTATTTACTCATTAAAACCACCCTGTAAATTATGTACAATTGCAGGTGGAAAAATTTAGGTGCATAGAGGTCAACCAATTTACCCAAGGTCATCCAGCTAGTACAGTGTCAGCATCACGATTTAAGCCTGTGCAGTCTGATTCTAGAGCCCTCACTCTGTAGCACAGTGATTCTTTAGGCAGGTGTGCATCGACACTGAAAAGCTACAAATCCATCAATAACCCTCCCCACTCCCCTACAGGTTCATCCTTCTCTTCTCTCTCTCCCCACTTCCTTTCCTCCATCATCCCTCCCTCTCTACCCCCTGGCCCACTGTTGTGTGTGTATACCTCCCCACCCACCTACACACAACAAGATACAGATGTAGACAGTCAGGGGTTAGTTAAGAACTCTCAAAAAATAAAGCAGGTTAATTAGCTTCAGGGTAGAAACAGGAGAAAGACTGTTATTTTACCTAGGATGGTCAGAGAAATTGTGACTTACAATGTGGCATCTGAATACAGATATAAGGAGAACAAGCCCTTCAAACCCAAGTGAGGGAAAACCATTCCAGCCAGAGAGATCAGTGGACTTCAGGTGGGGATGCAGGTGCAGGAAGTAGGCCAGTCTGGCTCAGGCAGAGGGGGTGGGAGGCAGCACAGGGAGACAAGTTCACAGCAGGCGCAAGATCATGAGGGGAGCACAGGCGTCAGCTAGGACTACAGCTTTTACTGAATGAAATGAGAAGCCAAAGTTTTCATAGGGTTCCTGGACAAAGAATGATATTCTTTGAGTTATGTTTTAAAAAGACTGCCTGGTGACTATGTGGAGGACTGGCTGTAGAATGGGGAAAAGAAAGTAAGGTAGAGGCTACAGTTGTAATCACGAAGAGAAATGATGGTGACTTGGATTGGGGGTCGGTGTGGTGATGGTGAGGAGGGGCTGAAATATGGATAAACTTCAAGTGCAATCGAGAGGTTCGCTGAGGACTTCCATGTGCAGCTTGAGAAAAAGACATCAAGGATGCTGCCAAGGTTTTGAGGCGTGGCAGCTAGAAGAACGAATTTGCCATTTGCTGAGATGGAAATGTTTCTGGGAGACTCAGGTTCAAGCCAGTATGCAGGAATTTGGTTTTAGACATGAGAATTTGAGATATTGATGAGCCATTGAAGTGGAGACACTGTACAGACAGTTGGAAACAGGAATCTGGAATTGGTAGCAAGGCTGAGGCCTAGAATTTCTCTATCAACTAGAGTGACAAATGTGTGAGTCAACACAGAGGCTCTCAGGATGAATGTGTGCAGAAAGAGAAGCAGAGGTCCAAAGATGGACTAGAGGAACACTTCAGGTTGAAGGTTAGGAGGATAGGGAGGACTCAGTAAAGGAAACAGAAAATGGGCCATACAAGCGAAAGGAAAAGAAGGTAGTTGTGCCTGGGAAGCCAAAAATACAAAATTTCTTGTGAGTAACTAACTGCGACAAATACTGCTAATAATCTAAGGTGAAGAATGAGAACAGACCATTGGATTTGACAGCACAGTGGTCACGGCCATACGTACGTGCAAGTTGAAGACAGAGCTCAGACCCAAGCCAAAGAGGAGGGAAACTGGTCTGGATTATATAGAACCATCAAACCACAGCAGTGTAATGCAAAAAATAATAACCAAATGAATCATTCTATTACATTTAATCATATTCAACCAGAATACTACTGTCTTTTTAAGCAGTTTGCAGAATCATTTGTGATTAATTTATATTTAGAAAAGTTAAGAAAAGATTCTAAATTCTTAAGTATTCATAGTATCAACTAATTCACATACCATCTATGTATATGAATTTTAAATTAGTAATCACATCATGAAATTTCAAAATGTAGTGACCTGGACCCTGTGGAAGAGAAAGTTGCAGGCTAACCACTGATGAGAGCCACTGACAGTCCTATTATACATTCATGACTTTTCCTGCGTGTATTTTACTATTGGTTATTTTCTTTTTCAACTAGAATTCTCTTTTTAATAGAAAAGGTACACAAAATAATGCCTAAAATTTAAAAATATTAGGGAAATTGCATTTTGAGCAGCTCTACACTGGGATGTTCGAATTGGATCATCATAAATGAAAGCACACAATACACTGGCTGAGAAAAATATGGTGGTGGTTAGTTGTTGGCAATGGGAAGAATGACATAAACACTTGGGGGTAAAAAGTCTTTGTTCTTGTTTTGTCAATAAATATAAGGGAAAAAGGCCAAAATAATAGAAGCCTATATGATGAGGCAAAAACTAAGTATCTTTGATGCTCAAGTGGCGTGCAGATTTAGTTTTCTGAGACATTAATTGACTAATGCTGAATTCATTTCCTTTACATAATAAAATGGCTCCATCTCAATTGGAAATTGTGGCTTAGCAAAAATATTTCTGCTTTACTGGATCCAACCCACACACCATCCCCCCAACCCAGCCCGGAATTCTATAAGAAAAAAGTAATGCCCCAGGCAGATGGTAGTCTATTTCCTAATATGGAGAGCTGAGCAAGGCTCAAATTTCACCAGCTGTATCTCATTGGAAAATGAGGAGCTGGTGTTTCCAAAGAGAAGGCTTTCATTGACAATTTTGGACTTGGTCATTTGACTTTATCTAACAAACAGGTACTCTAGCATCCAGCTAAATATGGTTAACATCAGACATAACACTGAAAAAAGCTATTGTCTTCAACAAATGTGAAAGTGAACATTCATTTTGGCTAGATAATAAATAAAACTGCCAGTTAATTTGGCATATTTAGAACTGAAGTATCTTCCTATTAGGAATATATATTTAGTTCACTTTAAAAGTGGATACCAGCTAATGATGTGAACTGCGTAGTCCTAGTGAATGGAACCACAGATGGCAGAAGTAGGGAAAAAATACTGGGAAAATTTGTTCCCTTTTAGATGCTGGATTTTTCCTTGCAGTAATAGATTAATCTCCCTTAATCTGCATCCTATGTCATTATTAAGAACTGCCCTTAAATGTTTTGAGACATATTGAAAGATGCTATAAGTTTTAGAATCTTTTCCCCTAGAGATATCCAAAAGTAAGAAAACAGTTATCTGCTCTTCCTCGGAACCCAAAAATTTATGATTGATGTAAAAAAAGAAAAAATAATAAATTCCCTCTATGTGTTTAAAAGCTTCAAATTCTTGTCCTGTTAACTGAATCCAAATTTCATCACATT
This sequence comes from Sapajus apella, assembly GCF_009761245.1. Classification (NCBI taxonomy): domain Eukaryota; kingdom Metazoa; phylum Chordata; class Mammalia; order Primates; family Cebidae; genus Sapajus; species Sapajus apella. The sequence continues at coordinate 12,310,431 of NW_022436941.1, read as the reverse complement.
TTTGTTTGCCATCAGTTTGTTTATAAAAAATGTACGCAGTAGAGATTTGATACTATTGCTGCCTCAGGCATTTTTAGGGTAACGAATATACATATGTGTGTGGTATGGAAATAATTATAAGTTATAACATAATATATCTACTTAGTTGAAAGGAAGATTTCTAGAATCTAACAAATATTGAAGAGGCTGCCTAATTCATGCTATTATGCTTTACCTCTATATCGAGTGAAAACAACTCATATAATGTGTAATTCTTGGCTTTCTGGAATCATATTCTGTTTCTATTCACAGAAAGGCCTGAGATCTGTGGGTAACTTTGCAGTGAAACTGAAACATCAATACCATGTATGAATCTTACCAATACAGATCAATCCTGTGGAGCTGAGTTTGCTGCCGGGTGAACATTCACAATTGAAAGATCCAAGGTTGTTCCTGCAGGCCCCATTGACACATGGGTTGCTTTCACATTCATTTATATCTACAATCCAGAAGGAAAAGATTCTGTTAGAACTGCCATGTGTTTCTGGAAAATATTATTCCAACAAGCCATGCTATGCCAGAATGTCTGGTAAACTTGGATCTCATAATTTTAATATGGATCTATGAAGCATAAAGTGAATGGGGAATGGAGACATGCATTTTACATCATGGATAACACATCTATAGGACTGGGGACTCATAGTAGGACCACAGCAATCAGCCTGTTGGGAAAGAGTTCAGTTACATGCTTCTTCAATATGTCATTACAACTTTACATAAATTGAATTCTTTTCCTGCATAATAAGATGTAATTCCAGGTGCAGCATCCTGTGCACAAAGGCTGATTTACTTTGATCATTTACGGTTTCATGAGGCTCTGAAAAACTTAAAAAGTCTATCTTAGAAGCAAAATATCACAACGTTGCTTTAATTTCAAGCTCTTGGCTACAAATCAGGAAATAAGGACTTAAACAGTCATGGTGGGTACATAACTCTCCTCTAGTGCCTATCCACATTCTCTGTCTTCAGCTGTTCACATTTAAATGTTTACCCTGCTTAGTTTTTTAAAATACAACTAATTTTGGGAAAATAAAAATTAAAAAAACTTGATCAAGTAGAAATAATTGCTTTAAATAGGCCTCTATAATCATTAATTTGATTTGAGGCCTAAATGAAATCATATACCATAATCTAAACAATTCCTGTTGATGGTCAGAAGCAGAACTGTACTGTGCCTATGTTCTCAAGTGGTGATTAGAGAAAATGTCACACCTGTAATGTGAAATAGTTTAACACATGAGTTAATAAAAAAAATACAAGCTTTAGGTAAAGTACTACAAACAAAATCAAAGACACTTTCAGTATAAATTCAACCACTTTTAAAGTGGTGCACTTTAAAGAAGTGGCACACAGATTTCTTCCTCTACTTAATTATCTGAAACAGATAATACACCTCACAACATTTTATATTGAACGCTGGGGTTACTAAGTTCACAAGCATGCTTTTTCTTTCTCTAAACATTTCTATGAATTTATTATAAATCACTTTACTATACTGAGGAAAGCAAGTAAACAAATAACTAGAAGACTTTAATGTTTCCTCTTGAATGTGTCAAGTCAAATATAAGCTAAACTAATCCTGAAAGAGCAAGGCTCACAGTTGATTTCTTTTGTTGGTGGACTTGACATGCAAATTTAAAAATCAGTGTGAAAAACAGGTATGCTCATTCTTTGTTACTTCAATATTACTCAAGAAGTATCCAGGTGTTAATTTAATTCTTGAAATAGAAACTGTTTGAAGAAATAGAAATGTATTTTGCTTTCGGGTTGTTTATAGTGAGAAAACCTCTTAAAAATACAAGAAAAGGTTTTGTAAATATAGCACAGATTTCTAATGAAAACATCAATCACAGAGTAGAGAAATTCTCTCATAAAAACACAATGTAAAAAAGAAACTAGGTAACCATAAAAGAAGCAGATAACTAATCTAAGGACAGACCACATATAATTCTCCTACTAATTTCATTTGTAAGAAGCCTGAAAAAAGAATTTCAATACTGTGTGCTTTTAAAATCTCTATTTCAAATTAAGCAATTATGAATTCAGAAACTATAAACATATGCACTGACAACTACAAATATCAACTATTTAGTTTTCCTTTAAATAATATGTTTTTATGTTATAAATGTCGTGGAACCAGGATTCAAACAGTTCACTGTACATTCCTGGAAATAAACTTCAAAGCACATCTGGTTTACATTTAACTAGTTATGTCACTGGAAACACAATCTAAACCACAGTGCTTGCTGTAAAAATTTTAACATTCACAGACTCTCAGAGCTCAAACAAAAAAAGTAAAATAAAGTTTCTGTAACTTCAATCTGAAATATAGAAGACCTTTACTCTCTTTATTATTAGTGCTATTTGTTATATACTTAAAACAGTCTGCTAAAAACATGTATGACAAAATTAGTGCAGAAGACAAATATACACAGAAAAAACTAAGATTTGCAACGAATCTGCTAATAATTCCCTGTCAGTCTTTGGAAATTAATTCAGAAAGAAAAGAGTGAAGAGAACTGCTTCAGACAGAAACATTTACTGTTTGAATGCAATGGTGGAAATAAGAAAAAGACCCAAGGGAAAAAGGGATGAGTAGCCTTCAAGTCTATTCTTTGCAAAACAGTTAATGAAATGCAAATAACAGTGGGAAGAAAGTGTAGAAATAACAGTTATTTGGTTAGGTTTCCCATGATAAATCATTTTTATTTCCCCCAATGTCATAAGGCTGGAGCCGAAATAGTTGCCTAACATTTCTTCTTTATTTACATAACATGAACTTCTTTCCTATAAATGACAGACATAAAAAATTGTTCTTACATTAAAGAAATCTCTCAGATTAAGGAAAAGTACGCTTCGAATGAGTGCAGATCACTCTTTCTAACCCTCACTGTTGCCTGATTTGGTATTAAAGTGCCTTAACATTTACATCATCACCTAATGTTACACTATTAAACACCACTGGCTCCTACTCTTCCTAACTGTTCATGTAAGCAGGCAAGTCTCTGATTTTAACTTCTTTGGTATTTCAGCTCTCAGAACCATTAAAGTGCAACTTACTTGTCTATAAATAATCATTGATAATTCAGTGTACATAGCACATAGAACCAGACATCATCCATTTAGTTCTGTATTACATGTCTCTCGCAATAGCACCAGAAGGTATTTTCCTAGACAGGGAAACCAGTTTTAAAAATAATCAGTTTCCTAGTAAAATCAAGGGGACGTCCTACACTGCTCTTGCTTTCTAAGTTTCCTGAGATTTAACAGAAGCTTATCCTCCAACAGAAAATAGATAAAACTGAAAAAGGACTGTGGGAAGGGAGTGTAGAAAATCGGGAAAAACAAAAACCTTTGAAATCCCTTCTTCCATCTGTCCAAGGCAATCACGTAGGAAATATGGCTAGGACACTTTTCATAAAGTATGTTTCTCTGAGCCATTCTGAAGAATAGGTATTACAGGTGGGAAAGGGATCTAGAAAACAGAGACTCTGTAGTTGAATACATTTGAGAAGCCAGAGCTGGTTTAAAAAGAGGGCTCTGATAACCTATTGAAAGATATTCCAAACTCTTATGTGTGTCCCCTACTCATCTATGGAGAAGATAAATCTTCAAGTACTTTAAGTGGGAATAGAATGAGCACTCTTGTTTGAGGAGTTCCTGCAAAGATGTTGGACAACAGAGGAAACCATAAGTAAGTTTAGAGAAAGGGGATTTTATGTCGAAGTTTTCTATTTTTTTTCCTTTAGGCTAGTTATTGTTTTTCAGTGGTCCCTCTGACTCAATTCAAAGTTAGCACTGCACTTTGTAATTACGTTTCATTGACTTCAGCAGAGTTATTTGTGTTTTGGCATCTTCTTCTATAGTCCTAACTGGTTTCTGTTCACGAGAATGCTTTGAAGTTAAACAGTAAGATGAAGAGAGAACGTTAACATCTTTTTGCATAGTATTACTATTGCAGTTTTCTTGGCTGTAGCATCATGAAAACACAAACACTTTAACAGATTAAAAAAGGCTATTCCACAATCAATGAAGATGAAATCTTTTCTTAAAAGTTGCTATTCTAAGGTAGTAACTGGGTTTGAGAATGGTACGGGACCCTTCTGTAGGCCCCAACGGTGAGACTTAAAACAGGAATAAATGACTCGTATTCATACCACAGATTATTCTGAAATATACAGCATTTTGATCAAGATGCAAAAACATAATCTAATGTGCTCACTGCTTAACCAATATCTCATTGAAAATGAAGACTTCTCTAACCATCTTAACTCATTTAAGTAGCTTCCAATGCAAAAATACGTGATTAGAAGAAAACAAAGAAATTTTAAACACTAGTTTATGGTCTATAAACCCAAATGACAACTTTTAATTATCAAATGGAAAGGACAATTCTGTTAGACTAAAAACTTACTAAAGTTATCGTTTTTACTTAGGCCTTAAATATTTTGTAGGCCAGCTTTTTGGGTATATCAATCATTTAATAAATAAAATGCCTAAGAGTGAACTTTTCCATTACGATTCAGGTTTCTACACTAATGGATCAGAGTGGCTCTGAAAAGGGGAAAACACAGTAAACAAATATCTGACATTCTATTTCAACATGTAAAACAATGTGGCTCCTTCCAGTTGGTTTCTTTTTTATCTACTTCAAAATGTTTCTTCCAAATGTCTGTTGATATTTTGCCTGAATGGAACAAAATTGATGGTGTTTGTTAACTATGTTAGGTCCTTCCTATTCCAAAAACTGGCAGATTAGCTAAATAAGATTATAACATAAAATATTAAAACAATTTTCTTTTTACTACATTCCTTCATCCCTGTAATTGACGTTTATAGATCTCCAGGTACTCATTATTCACAAATAAGGCAAGGAAGACAGCTCTTACCTTCACAGGTCTCTGTCTCGGTCCTGAACACATACCCTGGTGGGCACGTACAACTGTAACTTCCTGGCGTGTTTCGGCACAGTCCATTATCACAAAGCAGTCTGTTTACTAAACACTCATCAATGTCTGAAAGCAACCATTGAAAGACAGGAGATACACATATTTAAGCATGCATAACAGTGGGCAGCAATGTTTAATTTTATTATTTGTTTTATTTCTCTCTTCTCTGTGACATAGTCTCTGTATCACAACACACTCTTCATCCTAAGCAAAATGTATTTAGTTTTATTCAAATGGGATATTTCTATGCTAGTGGCTACTTTTAAGATGCTTTTGAAACCCTGGAAAGTATGAGCTCGCTTGGAAAAAGCACACCTCTACTTCACTTGCTTAAGTCCTGTAATAATATTATATTTGATAGATTTTCAAAGCACTCATAAAATATATCAAAAGCTTAAATTCATTTGCCTGTGTACTTGCTTATATATAATAAAAGTAACAGAAGGCATTTTTTGTGATTAAAATTTTTAAAAAGAATGCCTTATATCTTCATGTCCCAGATGGTTTAAATATGCATTAAACATCAGTTAAACAAAAGACATTCATTAAACTTTTCCCATTAGTTTATCTCAAAAACAGTTAGTTATTAATGGAAATGATGTATTTTGCATACTCCTTTAGCAGTCCAGAGGAGCCTAGAGAATATTATCTAAAATTCTAGTTTAAGAAGCTAACAATGAGTTGTTTGTTTGTTTTTGAGACAGAGTATCACTCTGTTGCCCCAGTTGTAGTGCAGTGGTGTGATCACAGCTCGCTGAAGCTTTGAACTTCTTGGCTTAAGCAATCCTCCTGCCTTAGCCTTCCGAGAGTAGTGGAGACTACAGTCACATGCCACCATGCCCGGCCAATTTAAAACAATTTTTTTTAGAAATGGGATCTCACTTTGTTGCCCAGGCTGTTCTGAAACTTCTAGCCTCAGGTCAGCTTGGTTTCCCAAAGTGCTGGGGTTATAAGCATAAGCTACCACATCTGGCCTCACTTTTTAATATTCTATCCTTTCATTTTTGCAAGTGTAGTTAGTGACAAAAAGAAATAAACACTCTAGTTTACCGTGAAGAACTCCTTTTACTTAAAGTTACATTTCTAGTCTTGCAAATAACAATTTTTCCTTATTAAGCAATATACTGACACTGTGGAGATTTAGAAAACAGATCAGAGACATATCTGCAATTCCATCACCACTGATAATACTCTTTTGTGTTTTATCGTATTTTTTCCTTTCTTGATCTTGTTTTTGCTCCAACTCTGAATCTTGATACTTTCAAAATTAACATATTTTAAGGACTAGGCTACCATAGCTTTTCCCTTAAGAGTGTAATATGTGTACAAATGGTGACTGCATCACAATTTTCTTTTTTTTTCTGAGATGGAGTCTCACTCTGTCACCCAGGCTAGACTGCAGTGGTGTGATCTCTGCTCACTGCAGCCTCCACATCCCAGGTTCCAGAGATTCTCCTGCCTCAGCCTCCTGTGTGCTGGGATTACAGGCATATGCCACCATGCCTGGCCAATTTTCATATTTTTAGTAGAGGGGTCGTTTTACCATGTAGGCCAGGCTGGCCTCGAACTCCTGACCTCAGGTGATTGAACTCCTGACCTCAGCCTCCCAAAATACTAGGATTATGGGTGTAAGCCACTGCATCTGGCCTGCATCACAATTTTTAAACCCATCTTTCTATGCTATGGATTGAATTGTTTCCCTTAAAAACAATATGTTGAAGTTCTAAAACTCAGTATCTCAGAATGTGACTTTATTTGGAAACAGGATTTTTATAGAAGTAATCAAGTTATACTGAGGTGGTTAGGGCAGGTTGTGATCCAACATGACTGGTGTCTATTTAAAAAGAGAAAATTTAGACTTCACTTCTGGAGAATAAAAGCTATCATGTTTGCATATTCTTATACATGTTCAATAATCTTTGCTTGGTACTCTTCCCTGTAGTTATCAAAATCTATTATAAGCACATAATATAAATATAGCTTTTACATCCATCTGGATGTTTGTCTTCAACTCCAAATCAAATGAATATGTTCAATAATAAAAGCCACTACCAGAAACACAGAAAAATCTGTTCCTTTCCTAATCATAATCATTAACACTTGGTTGTAAAAGCCATCAGTGATTAGTTGTAAAACTATCATGCACAATGATGGACTGAATAACATTTATTTTATAAAAGTTGACTCAAGTGCTTTTTGGGAAAATTCAGATTCTTTGGAAATTCTTGAATATACGCACTAATAGAAAACAACAGGCCGGGCGCCGTGGCTCACGCCTGTAATCCCAGCACTTTGGGAGGCCGAGGCGGGTGGATCACGAGGTCAAGAGCACGAGACCATCCTGGTCAACACGGTGAAACCCCGTCTCTACTAAAAATACAAAAAATCAGCTGGGCATGGTGGCGTGTGCCTGTAATCCCAGCGACTCAGGAGGCTGGGGCAGAATTGCCTGAACCCGGGAGGCGGAGGTTGCGGTGAGCCGAGATCGCGCCATTGCACTCCAGCCTGGGTAACAAGAGCGAAACTCCGTCTCAAAAAAAAAAAAAAAGAAAACAACAAAAGATTGTCAAACCTTTTCATCCTCCTCCCCTTCCTTTTGTTAAACATAAATTACATACTTGAGTTTTTTCAATCATTCTCTTATAAATTAAAAAAGGAAATACCTTTGTCTTAGTTGTCATGTTTAGATATACTGCGGGAACTGATTATTTATTTATAAAGTCAAAATTCTCTCAACCTCTAACATTTTATCTTCTTAACTTACTTGCATCTATACCGACCTGTTAATAGTTGAAGTCAAATTCTTAGTAAAAAATTACAAAATTAAGGTACATGCAGGAAAACGATAGGCCAATAATTGAGCATGTGTTAATTTGGGAAAAGATATTTTAAATACTAAGTGGTACAATGGAGAAGTTTGTTAATTCTATGGACTATACTACCATAGCTTTTCCCACAATAGTGTAATATGTGTACAAATTACAGCTGCATCATAAGTTTCTTTTTTTTTTTTTTTTTTTTTTTTTTTTTGAGATGGAGTCTCGCTCCGTTACCCAGGCTGGTGTGAAGTGGTGTGATCTCTGCTCACTGCAGCCTCTGCATCCTGAGTTCCAGTGATTATCCTCTCTCAGCCTCCTGGGTGCTGGGATTACAGGCATGCGCGACCACGCCTGGCCAATTTGGATCACAACCTGCCCTAACAACCTCATTATAACTCAGCCTCCTGGGTGCTGAGGCGGCTGCGGCAGATTTACTGGAACCCAGGATGCGGAGGCTGAGTGAGCAGAGATCATGCCACTACACTCCAGCCTGGGTGACAGAGCAAGACTCCATTTCAAAAAAAAAAAAAAAATTGTGATGCAGTCACAATTTGTACACATATTACACTATTATGGGAAAAGCTACGGTAGTCTAATCCATAGAAGTAAAAACTTCTTTGTGGTGCCACTTAGTATTTAAAATATTCTTTTCCCAAATTAACACATACTCAATTATTAGCCTATCATTTTCTTGCATATACCTTTATTTTGTAATTTTCTAATTTTTTGCTAAGAATCAAACTTTGTTTGATTCTGATACTTTCATATCAATGTGTAATATGAAGGAAACAAGAAAAACTGTAAGATTTTTAGTTTTAGTCATTTATTTGTGTTTTTACTTCTAATATAATATCTGGGATTAAGCTATATGAAAGGTTCTTGCATAAATATAACAAATAACTTACCGATACAGTTTCTTCCAGAGGCATCTGGTTCATAGCCACTGTTGCAATTACAACGGTAACTACCACGTAAGTTTTCACAAATCCCATTGGCACATATATCAGGATCCAAAGCACACTCGTTGATATCTGCATTAAATATCGAAAGTTGAATGCTCCTATACATGTTATTGTTTGTTGATAAATGTAGGTCTAATAAAGACCATTCAACATATGAAGTGTTTAACTCTGCAAACTCACAATTTGCCTGCATTTCAGAAAGGAAAAGGAACTGAAAACAAGGAGTAAGAAAATACAATTGAGAGATATAGGACACTTCACTGGTAAATCAAAAGAAAAATGAAAGCAGCTGGCAGAAATTCAAAGAGTTAAATCATGAAATATGACTGTATTTACAATAAAATTAATAAAGACAATTTATAGGCTTTTGGCTCAAAATCCAAAGGAAAACTCAACTTGATAGATACTGTAACTAGCTAATTAAAAGACAGAGATTTATTAGGGTGGCCCATATAATTTTATGGTCCCCAAAGGTACAGGATATTTCTATTTTATTACTTTTTTGTGGTCGAGTAATATGTTATTTAATAAGTGTTTCTCATTGCTGATAAGTTGAAATTAATGGAGAGTATACTTAAAACATGGGTGCTTCAGAACATGATGTTTTATAACAAGCCATGAACATGCCTACTACTACTATATCACACAGGGGTAGTGGGACTTGTGCACCGATGTGCTTGTATGAATGACCAAGTAGTTTCCCATAGTGGCTGGCTCTGCTAGGCAGGCTCTATTGACAGGGAATATAGTGAAAGAGTCAGCCTCAAATCAAGTTTTGGTCACTATGCTCAAATTGATACTATTGTTTTCAATAATTTGGAAGACCTTAAATGCTTTGGAAACATCTTTCATTTCATACTCAGGGAAAAAGTACTTGTAAAAGTTTACTTTTTACTCTGGCTTGGATATTTATCATAAAGATTCAATATCACTGCCTACCATCTATAATATGAATAAAGCCTTTTCAAACACAAGTGTAGAATATATATATGTATATATATATATTCTAATATATACCTATTCATATATAGTGAAGATAAATAACACCCCAGTTTTATTCGCATATAAATGAATCTATATGTATACTAAAATATAAAAGAACTTGAAAATTATAAACACATATGTACTTATACATTCAATATTCCATATTGGAATTCTGTTAACCGTAATAGAAAATTGAAAGCAAGAAAAACTTTAGCGAATCTTACTTCTTGACTTGGAGAGAAGTATTTTACTATTCTTAGGTATAAATAGTCTTAAATTATTTCAGCCGGTATATCCCAAACTTGATCAATATCAAATATCTCTTTAATGTTATTTATTTTTCTAACCCTATTTGCACCATTACTTAATAGTTTCTCATAAAATTGACTTATTCTTTTTTTTTAATATAAATGCCACATCTATTCATTTCTTAAGCAATGATTGCATGAAATCAGGAGAGCAGTTTGTTAGTGACATTTTTAACAACACATATTTAACAGATAAATATTTATACAAGATGAAAATGTGCATCTACATATCGCTTAATATTATCCAGCTTATAACCACTGCTTAAGGAGATAATTAATCTCATTATTCTATAATATTATATTTTCATAGCGAATATACTCATATAAATATAATTATAAAGCTATGCAATTATGTCATATGATTATTATAAAATTGAGATTAACAAGAGTTACCTCTTCCATCCACAGTGATACCTACTCCGCTACTACAAAGGCTATGGAATTCAGCTGTATGACAAAAATAAATAAGACAATTAAAAATAACAATACCTATTTCATATACGAGTCATTTTCATCACTTCAAAACTACCATTGGGAAGAATTATTTGTCCATTAATTTTTAAAGTGAAAAAGATGACCATTTTCTGGCATGCAATTATAAAATTCTAAACTCATAAACATAAAAGAGTAAATAAAATCACTTGTAGTCATCATCCTGAATATTATTAATATATATAAATATTACTAATATTTTCTACATACAGAAACTTTAAGAAAAATCTAAATGGTCTTAACAAGGCTTGATATTAAACTTTTTTTTTCTCTCACTAATAAAATAATAACAGTCAAAATGTAGGTTATAGTACTTACCAAGTGCTTGGCATTGTTCTGCATCTTACATCTAACAATTTCATTAATCTTCCCAATACCACAAACTAAATAGTACTGTATTTTCTTTTTTACAACTGAGTAAAAAAGGAACACAGAGAAGTGCAGTAACTTGACCAAGGTCACAGAGATTGTGAGTGGAGATGCAGACGTGGTTCCTGGGTGCTCTCTCACCTGCATGTCATGTCAATATCCCATTTAATAAGCCATTTAATATTGTTTTCTCAGTTATGTAGAAGTACCACATTTATACAATCAGTCTCTTACTGGTGAAATTCATTTTGTCCAACTTTTCGCAACTATCATAAATAATACGAAGCTTAATTATATCTTTAGGATAAACTCTTGCAAGTAAAACTCTGAAAGTTTATCCCCCTTTTAAGGTTTTAGATAGTTCTTCCCCTCCAAAAATGCCTTCAAATTATCCTTTTATCAGCAATATAAGGGAGTATTCATTTTAATATCCTCATTATCACTGGGAATAATCAATTGTCTATACCAATCTGATAAACAAAAATGGCACCTTATTTTATTTTTAATTTTATGGAGAGTGGGCATCTTTTTACATGGTATTCTTTCATTTGCATTTCTACTTTGTGAAATTCTGTTTGTGTACACTGCTCTTTTTTCTATAGTGGATTTCAACTTTCCTTATTGATTAACGTAAACTCCATAAAGATTAAGAAATGACACAGAAAATATTTTTTCCAGTTTACTTGTGTATTCTACTATTTAGGCCTGCTTTGAAAGTCTTTTACCATTACAAAATAAAAAAGAATTTATATTCTATATGAAAATTATGTTTTAACATTTAATGTAGGGACCTAACGATATTTTTTTCCAAAAGTTATCAACAATAATTATTTAATCCTTTTCCTCGCTGCTCCAAAATGCTTTGTTATATCCTAATTCCTATTCATATTCAGGTTTCTAGATTCATTTTATTAGCTCACTTGGCTTTTTGTCCAGTCTTACACCAATTTTTGAACTTCTTTGGTAATATGTATAATTCAGTTTGGTATATTTTAGAGCTAGATTCTCCTCATTATCTTTCTTTTTTTTTAAAAAAAAGTCACACTCAGTAATTCTTCCAGATGCATCAAATCATTATTTCCATGTTTGAAGAATCTATTTAAGATTTTTAAAGGAATTATAAGACATTTCCTTTGCAGGAATGTCTTCCTGTATCCTCCACACGGAAAGTTCTTATTTGTTTCAAGACCAAACTAAACGTGCCCCTTCTGTGAGGTCCTTCCCAGCTGCCCTGGGCTACTAGTTGCTCCTTCTTCTGTGCTCTCTCATGCTTGTGTATGAACCTTTTAAAGCGTTAATCACACTAAATTGTAATTTATACATTTGCCTGCCTGTATTCTGAACTACCCCTAAAGTTAAGGAAAAACACAGATTGTGTTTACGTTAGAATCCCTACTGAACTTACATACATTAAATATGGGTTTCGTGAAAGTGTGAATAGATAAGAGTCAATCTTATTGACCTAAGAGTTTGGAACTATTGCCTGAGATTGTGACTTGAGATCACTTGGTGTCAAGATATGAAAAACAAATCAAATTGAGTTGTTGCATTTATAACCTTGAAAGTGGTAAGTAAATTTTATGTTAGTCTTTACAATGACAGCACAGATCAAGGCAACTGAGGCTATCACGTTCATGTAAAAAAAAAAAAAAAAAAACTCCTGTAATAATCATAACTGTATAAGTGAATAGATTTTTGTTTGTTTTTTAAAGAGTCAGCATCGCACTCTGTTGCCCAGGCTGGAGTGTAGTGGCATGGTCATGGCTCACTGCAGCCTCGAACCCTTGGGCTCAAGCAATCTTCCCCACCTCAGCCTCCCTACTAGCTGGTACTACAGGTGTGTGCCACCACATATGGCTAATTAAGAATTTCTTTTTGCCAAGACAGGGTCTCACTATGTTGCTCAGGCTGATCTTGAACATCTGGCCTCAAGTGATCCTCCTGCCTCAGCCTCCCAAAGTGCTGGGATTACAGGCGTGAGCCACCACACTCAGCCAGCAAATAGATTTTTTTATTCACCGTGTGTTCTGTCGGCCTAGAAATCATATATAAACACAAGCCAAATCTCCTTACTGTCTGCCTTACATATCAATACAAGATTGAATTTCTTTTCTTCAGTTAAAATTAATGATGAAACATTTAAGAGCTGATGTTCTTTAGCCAAATGTCTAATGTTGCATTTCTTGATTATTTATCAAGTATGAAAATGGCACATGAGACTACCTGAATTTTTTGCAGGACATGGCTGGCAGGGTTCTCCAAAACCATAGTCTGGATTGGCACAGCAGCATTCGGACTTGGTCACTGCACCGGGGAAAGGACGGACACACACTCCTTTCTTGATACCTCCATAGCAGGTACTGCGCATGTGAGTATCTAAAGGAGACACAAAAACAATGACTTGAGGCAGTGATAGAGACAAAGGGATTTCAAAACTGAAGGCTTCTTTTTACCCTGGCCGCTAGATTGGCAGCTTTTAAAGGGCATATGAAACTTTTATTTATTTATTATTATTTTTTGAGATAGTCTCACTCTGGTGACAGGCTGGAGTGCAGTGGTGCGATCTCGGCTCACTGCAACCTCCGCATCCTGGGTTCAAGTGATTCTTCTGCCTCAGCCTCCCGAGTAACTGGGATTACAGGCAAGTGCCAGCACGTCCAGCTAATTTTTCTACTTTTAGTGGAGACGAGGTTTCACCATGTTGGCCCGGATGGTCTTAATCTCTTGGCCTCATGATCTGATCGCCTCGGCCCCCCAAAGTGCTGGGATTACAGGTGTGAACCACGTCGGCCGGCCAGGCATCTGAGACTTTTATTTTGCATCTTTAGCATGTAACAGTGCTAGGAAATCAACAAATGTTTTCTAAGTGAGGATAAGAATACATGCATATCTCTGATTCTATTTTTTTTTCTTTAATAAGTTTTATGAGCTACACAGTATCCATTGTCCCATTTATCCCCACAAACCTTTCATGGAACCTAGGATATTTCCACAGTTATAAAGAATACTTTGAGCTCTAATCACTGGCTATACTATATTCAAAATGACACTTCTTATCTCAATTTTGGAAGTTCTCATGAACAATGAAGTCAATGAAGTTAAACTACCTTGAGGTGATACTGCTTGGGCATGAGATTTCCTATTCCCACTTTCTGAGTTAGGAGGTCTTTCTTTTCAACTCCCAGGATACTGCTTGTGACTGTTTTAACCTCAGAAACTCAGTAAATCCAGTTACGAAAATAGTTAACTACCATATGTGCTCTTGGCATTGTGCTCATTGCTTTCAGACATGATCTCATTGAACAGTCAGGTCAACAGCTCTACAGGAGTGGTCATTATGTGCACTTTACAGATGAGGAAGATGAGGTTCAGTGCTACCTATGTAGTTTGAAGTCCTTGAATATCCAGTGCCTGAGTCGGGGTTCAAACAAGGCTGATGTGACTTCCAAAACACTTCTTCTTTCTAGTAAGTAAGGCTATACCCTAAAGAAGCATGTTCTGCTTAGTCCTCTCACTCTTAATTCTCATAAAATATCCTACAACTTTATGAGACAGTAAATGGTGAACTATAAAAAACTCAGATCATAAAGGGCAGAGAACCAGTACAGTTTTTAAGCAGTATACTGACCTGGTAATTTCACCAGAGATAACCTCTATTATAAATATCTGTAATTATTTACAACTTGTTGGAAAAAATTTTATCTGCTTGTTATGCAAAATGAGTCATCCAATAATTTCTTATGACCTGGGGGTGTTTCTGATTAAAACAATGTGATTTACGGCTGCATTAAAAATGAGATATGTGTGTGCTTAAATGGAAGGAGGCCATGGGATTCACCAGCCCCAACCCTGAGGCGTCAACTCAGTGAAGCGTTCTGCCTCTGCTGTGGCTGAGTTTGGTAACATACCCTCTGAGTTAGACACAAACACAGACATGACTTGAAGGCAAATTTGCACAAATACAACATAGTTCAAGATTTCTGATATGAGTTTTGTGAGTTCTTTGGGCATTACCAATTATCTTGGAAGGCGTCTATGAACAGCCAAAGTTATTTCTGCTTTTGGACTAAGAGGACATGCCATGCAGAATTTTTAGAAGCAAGCAGATAAAAGGCCTATGGAACTCACTGGAAGAGTGAGACCTGTTATATGATAGTTTGCATTACAGGTGAATCAATCTCTTTAGAGTACTCAACACCAGACGTTTCACAAAAAAGAAAGTAGCATAACTTACATGTGGGTTTTAGGGACATACACTTCTTCAGGTTCAGATCCCCACAAGATGATCTTACCTAAATTACTTAACATCTTCCTTATTCATTAAATAAGGATACAGTTTGTACAGTAAATGAAAGCATATCTGTTAAGTAGTAAGCACAGTGCCTGGGACACGTTTGAAATACTCAGAAAATGGTGACCACCTTATTTCCCTCTTCTATTTTTTTCTAAGACTAGTAAAGTACAGTAGTGAGAAGGGAGGAAAAGTAGAACAAGGAGTTCTATCTGTAACTGACTGAATAATCAATTGAGATAACTCACTATCTCCCTACTGATCTTTTCCTATTCCAAGACCCCAAACTGGCAACATAGCTCATATTATACTATTCAAATACTGTTAACTAATCCGCTGTATACGGGTGGATAAGACAAGAGGAACAATACCAGTAGCACCATCAGAATATGCTCACATGAATGTGCTGGTGACAGACTGGCCCTAAATGCTAAGCTGCATCTTTTCCATATGTTATCCGATCTCTGCCCTCCCTCCCTCCCTTTCTTCCTTCCTTCCTCTCTCTCTTTCTCTCTTTCTTCTCACTCTTGTCCCCCAGGCTGGAGCGATCTTGGCTCACTGAAATCCCCAGCTCCCAGGTTCAGGTGATTCTCCTGCTTCAGCCTCCTGAGTATCTGTGATTACAGGCACTCACCAACATGCCTGGCTAATTTTGTATTTTTAGTAGAGATGGGGTTTAACCATGTTGGCCAGGCTGGTCTCGAACTCCTGACCTCAGGTGATCCATCGGCCTTGCCCTCCCAAAGTGTTGGGATTATAGGCATGAGGCACCATGCCTGGACGCTTTTCTCTCTTAAAAAATGAAAAAATTTTAAATTTCCTCAGGTAATTTGCAGATCTGCATACCATGGGTAAAATGTTTATGGATGCAAAATGCTAACTTTATTTTATTCTTCTTTCTTTAATATCAACTTTTACTTATAACTTAAAGCAGCAACTCTTAAGACTATGACCTAGATATGATGTCACTATTCTAATTAAATAACAATATCAGTAGTAGTTAACTTACTGGACATTTGCTATGTTCTAGACACCATTCAAAGCTTATTTAATTCTCAAAACAACAAAAGAGCAAAGGAAGAACAGAGAAGTCCTTTTTCTTTCTGTCATCTTAGAATTTTTTTGTCATCTAAGAATATTCCGTAGTCATCACGTGGTCTGAGTTTTCTTCCGTACTCATTAAACCGCATCATTGAATAAACTTAAAAATAAATTTTGAATGAATGGGAAATATAAAAATATGATTGCCTTTTGTTTATACCTTGCTTGTGAGTTGTATTTCAACATACTAGTTAAAATTGTAGTTTAATGATCTGAAACTTAAAAAAAAAAACACATCTTAATATCTACAGAAGAAAAATAAAAAAAGAGATCTAAAATTAAAATGCTAATCCTAATAGTAATTCATAACAGTGATTCCTTCCTTCCCTCCTTCCTTCCTTCCTTCCTTCATTCCTTCCTTCCTTCCTTTCTTCCTCTCTCTCTCCTCTCTCTCCTCTCTCTCTCTCTCTCTCTTTCTTTCTTTCTTTCGACAGGGTCTTACTCTGTCACCCAGGCTGGAATGCAGAGGCACAACCATAGCTCATTACAACTTTCACCTCCAGAGCTCAGGCAATCCTCTCACCTCAGCCTCCCGAGTAGCTGGAATTACAGGCATGTGCCACCATGCCTGGGTCATTTTTGCATTTTTTCCAGAGACAGGATTTCACCACGATGCCCACACTGGTTTTGAACTCCTGAGCTCAAGCAATCTGCCCACCTCAGAATCCCAAAGTGCTGGGATTACAGGCACGCACCACCATGCCTGGCTAATTTTTCTATTTTTTGCAGAGACAGGGTTTTATCATGATACCCAGACTGGTCTTGAACTCCTGGGCTCAAGCAATCTTCCCATGTTGGAACCCCTAAGTGTTGGGATTACAGGCGTGACCTACTGCGCCAGGTCTCATTTCAAACATAAAGAATCAATGGATCTAAAAGTAACATCAAGTCAAAAGACGTGAAGAAAGCACATCTAGCACGTTATCGAAACAGTAATATATGATTTTACACACATGACAAATAACGTTTTTATTTTAAGAAGTTTAAATGACCACAATGATGAAAAACTGGAGGGGGCTTTCTGACAATTTCTGATGTGTTTTCTGGATGTGAACAAGAGAATCAACCTTTATGTTTTACTGAATTCCTAACAACGACTCATATGTTGGTTGTTTAAGAGAAAAACAATTTCTCCCTCCAAAACTGGCTTTGTACTCATGGTATATTTCAACAGCATCATTTAGGTAAAGGAAAAAAACAAGTAAGTGTATTAAAGCAACTGAAAATATTTTAGCTCTGTAAGCAGGAAGAAGCTATATTCTTCTAGCTGTTGTATTTGAAATATCCCTGAACAAAGTGCTGACAACTTCCTGGTGTGAAATAAATCTTTAACTGGGTTGAGTGGATAAATTTGAGTGAATAGATTATTTCCATCTGTAAATTCTCCACTTCTTCTCCTTCTTGGAATCCAAATGTTTTGATTCTCATAGGTAGGAGTAAAGTATTAACGATGTCTAAGAATATTCTATCTCTCAAATATACTTTGAAATCCTGTTTCTATGTTTTACTGTACAACCTGAAAAACAGACGGTACGTAATGGCTAATTCACTCTAGAAGCCTCATGAAAGCATTTTGGAGAGAAAACTTCATTAAATGCCTTTTTACTACTCACTCTGCCATCCTTATCATTGGAACATATTGTTGGGGTTCTAAAATGACAGTGACACTTCTGTTTTGCCTGCCTTTTCAAAGCTGAGCCTGGTACTTCTGATTGATTTTCATGGGATCAATTTGACAAAAGTAGGCTAGAGGAATCTGAATGGCTTAGATAAAATATATATCCTTGTTCATACTCTTGCTCATACTTCTTTATACTCTTGCTTCTGCAGCTAGCTGCATGGTGATGAGGAATAACTAAAAACATTTCGAGCTTTTGCTATAAGTTCAATATTTATATTTTAAGTTTTGTTAGGGTAAAACCAAGAGTTTACTTACCTCTAACTATAATCCCCATTACATATCTTATCTGTTATTAATTATAAAACTGAAATGCACTGTGTTTAGGATTCAGTTATCTAACATTACCAAGTCTGCTGGTTTAAAGATGTATTTTTTCCTATAGCATTTTTGACTTGCATCCCATAAAAGCCTTCTGACGGGAACTATCTGAGGGTTTCTGCCCATTAAAAAAATAGCTTTGTTAATATATAATTTACATATCATAGAATACATCCCTTTAAAGAGTATTTAATTGTTTTTAGCATATTTACAGATACGTATACCCATCACTATAGTTGATTTTAGAACATTTTTATCACCTCAAAAATATCTTTTAGCTCCCACTCCACTCTCCCACCACCCACATCCTCTGTCTCTTAACACGAGTCTACTTTGCTTAATAGACTAGCCGATTCTGGAGATTTCATATGGACGGAATCATATACTGTATGGTGTTTTGTGACTCGCTTCTTTCACTTAGCATGATCTTTGCAAGGTTTATCCATGTTTTAGCATGCACTCTTTTTATAGTGAATATTATTCCATTGTACAGAAATATCTCTGTTCATTTTTCAAAGTTCATTTTGCACAGTGGGGCCATTATAAAACGTTTCACTTACCAACACACACGCGTCCATCCATGCCCACAGCCAGGCCTGGGGGACAGTCACAGCGGAAGGACCCTTCATTGTTGATGCAGTGCCCATTCATGCAGATTCCTGGGGTCTGGCATTCATCAACATCTGTGCAGTGGGTGACAGAAGTCAAGCGGTTACTGGGTAAATTTAACTTTCTTACTGGGTTTACTTGCTGCCACTGCTCTATACTACCAACCTTTTGTTTATAACTTTATAACCTGTGAAGAACACCTTAGCGTGATAACAGATTCTATGTAAATGCAATCCTTTCAATACATTTCAGAGAGACAGAGTAAAAGTTATTTTACTTTACCCATTGAGGAAAAAAAAGCCTCACAATCCACTTTTTTCGTTATTTATTTGACAATCCCATTTAATGTTAAATAATCCAAATTAGTTAATTAAAACACATTATTTTAAAATTAGGGTAAACTTCTATAATTTTTTTCACACAAAGACACTTTAACTAGAAGTAGATGCTATGTTTATATTAATTTGGTCATTTCATAACAACAAAATAACTTGAGGTGTGTCTTCTAATTTTCAATCACCTTGAATTTATCAAATGTAACCCAGCATTAAATGACTTCCCCAAAAGATGAACCAGACTTCAAACACACATCTGCTCATTCAGGAATATTTAAAATCTTCACATTTGCAATTAATTAATTAATAAGAACTAATTTCTGGAAAGCAGAAACTGGTAAGATCTGAGTCATCTTTAGATGTATACTGAAGTTTCTTTAGAAGGGCTGAAATAAAGTCACATACTGTAACATAATTTTATACACTGCAGCATAATGCCAATTTGCTATCTTATGTTAAATCCAAATCAGTTCACCCTGAAATGATATCCCAGTCACGAGTTCAACCAGCAAAACTACAGCACTCTTCCTTCCTGGAGAGTCAAAAATCTATTTGTTCTTCAGGGACATAAGAACTCAGTCTCAATTTTTAAATCTCTATTGTCTATGGAATTTCATTTAAATTCATTGAAATTATAGAGGGTGAGCACGATCCTTATCTGATGTTCAGATTAAGTTTGTAAAACTGAAGGCAGAAGAACATCGCTGATGGAGATACTTTTGTCTAAAAGAAGAAAACAAAGAAAAAGAAAAATTTGGCCATGTATGATGGCTCATGCCTGTAATCCCAGAACTTTGGGAGGCTGAGGAAGGAGGATTACTTGAGCTCATGAGTTTGAGACCAATCTGGGCAACACGGTGAGTCCTCATCTCTGCAAAAAATAAAATAAAATTAGCTGGGCATGGGAGCATGTGCCTGTAGTCCCAGCTACTTGGGAGGCTGACGTGGGAGGATCACTTGGGCTCAGAAGTCAAGGCTGCATTGAGCTGAGATCACAGCACTACACTGCAGCCTAGGTGACAGAACAAAAGCCTGTCTCAAAAATATATAAATTTTAAAAAAGGAAAAGAAAAATTTGCTTCTAAGTAGAAGCTGCAAAATGTATTCCACTTTACTAAATTTCAGTTGTGAGTACAAACATAGTAAGGTCTCATTTATTTCCAAGAGGCATATCTTTAGCTTACTAAAGTTATCACTAGAGCTTGGTTTTCAAAATGGCTTCATAAACAAAAGAATTAATTGGAATATTAAAATTATGTCTTTACTAAATCAACATAAGATTTTTGCTAATGATACCATTACAAGTGGTCTGTATGTTAGCTTTATGGAAAAGATGTAATGCTAAACCCATAATGAATGATGGTGGAAAATACAGTTCTGAGAATACATTAAAAAAAATTCAAGATTTTTTCTTTCTCTTTTTTATTCAGCCAAGCAGTTGAAAGAAATTATTTCTACGTTGTTTTTCACAAGACTTGCTAAAACCAATCTGTCAGCCCCTTAATTTTTCCTATACCATTATTATTTTGGTTAAGATATTACTGTTCCCTAGACTACGATGGGTGTTTTTCTAGAAAGCTTTAGACACCTGCCTTAGTGAATTAGAAAGAAATGTGAATAATATGAAAGCCACGTGAGGAAGTTGAAGTAATTCTTCCATGGTTCATTCAAATAAAAAAGGTGGTTTCAATCACGGTCACTTTCCTATCTGAAAGCCACACATACCAGTACAGTAACGCCCATTTGGAGCCAAGACAAATCCTGGTTTGCAGATGCACTTGAAGCTGCCATCTTCATTGATGCACATTCCATTCAAACACATGTTGGTAGTTGTACATTCATCATGATCTGTAGAAGAGGAAGAGTGACTTTGAACACTGGCCTTGAGGGAATCAATTACTTCTTCTTCCATAAACAATGCCCAGGCAAATTCCACTACATAAACGAGCCATGTGCTCATGGCTTTAAGTTTTTTTTTTTAAAAAAGAACACCAACTGAATGAGAGAAAATAGTGCAGAAAGTGGAAAGGACCTTCAGTATATGGATTTAAAGGAAAAGAATTAAATAAATTTTGTGCTTAGCTCCTATTAAAACCACATAAACCATGAGTAGTGTGTTACTTTGTGAAAAAGATAATATAATTTCAGTGAGTGTTTATTTTATAAGAAAATAAGGCAATGGCAGACCTCACTGCAAATGAAATGATCTGGACTTTCATTGGTAGATGAATATGATGTGTTGCTTTGTAAACAGTATTTCTGTGGTGTGTTGGTATCTATTGCATTGCTAGACATCACAGGCCACAATTTTAGAGATTTGTGTACTGCATATGTCAAACATTTTTATATTCCTCCAGTTTGTGAAGGACAAGAAGACCTTTTCTATTTTGTTAGTGTCGTAAACCAAAAACCTGAAATAGAGTAGGGGCTAATAATTATTTAAACGTATGAAGAATAACTGCTACTTACTATTTAACATGTAACACACAGGAAATTTTCAGAAGCAGTAAATTATTCACTGTTATAAGGTATCCCCCCCAAAAAAAAAATCTGTCCCTATGCTTTAACAGTCTTATATTAAAAGCATTTACATTTTACCTAAGTTACCTGAAGATCTCACATATGTGGTATGTGAGCTTTCATGGAAATAGTATATGGTTCTAAATAAAAATATATATCCTTTTAAAATCTTTTGCAAGGGAGCAGGCAATTTCCATACCAACACAGTTTTTTCCATCTGTAGTTAATTCAAAGCCAGCATTGCAAATGCACTGGAAACTTCCATCTGTGTTCACGCATCGACCGTTTTTACAAAGAACTCCATTCTGGATGCACTCATCAATATCTAGGAAGATTAAAAATGGCCAAACATTATTCTTTTGCAATACTTATAGATAAAAACAGTATGATAAGAAATGGAATTTTAAATATTCAAAGTCATGTTGCTTCTTTAGCAAAATTTCTGTCTCTCACCAGCTTTTTGTTTTTTTCTGTTTTTTTTTTTTGATAGGTAGGTGCAAGCAATTTTACAGCCCTTATAGTAGCTGAAGAGGGAAAGAAAAAAAAAGAGGGTATCCAGTAAACCTAAGAAAGGGTGGGCAGTGCAGCTGGAATTACTAGTTGCAGCTGTTTTTGACATAGTGGATGAAGGCCTTAAAAGTCAGAACAAGATGTTGGATAAGTGTAAATTATCTACAGAATTTCTAGATTAAGAATAATACAATGAAAACTTCTGCAGAAAGCTGATTCAAGCAACTACCTGTGGCTCAATAGCAAATGAAAAAGAAGACAGGCAGTCATCTGGTAAATGAATTCTGAGATGAATCAGCAGTGAGGAAGCAAGTTTGGACCCTGGTGGTGGGTGTAGCACTGAAGCTGTGAATAAAGACCAGGCATGACTTGGTGTTGGACTATGTGTGGGATTCAAAGAAAGCAGTAGTTGGAAATGACTATAAATCTTAAGCTCAGTTAATAAGAGAAGGTTACTGATGTTACTTGGAGAAAGGAAGCTCTGATCTAGGGAAGGAAGATAAACTGAACTTTTGTGAAGTCAGATACCATGTTGCCTGGGTTATAGATGCAAACAATATTTATGTTTAAAGGGAGAATCTCTGAGGGTATTATAAATAAATCTGTAATAACATAACAACACATTTTATTCCATGTTTTATTTTAATAAATTTACTTTTAACCTCAACAGCCTTGGTCACTGTATTTCATGGAACATTTTCATACGTGAAAGCAAACTGCCTTACCAATGCATGCTTGCTTGGTAGGAGTCCTCTGGAATCCAGCATGACATTTACAATAATAGGAACCAGGTGTGTTAACACAATCTCCATTAGTGCAGGGATTTGATGTGCATTCATCAACATCTGTGAGCAGCAAAAGAAACCATTATAGACCTCACTCCATTTGTAGAAATGTTTGTTTAAAGTACATTTAGCCCTCTAAAATTTGAGAGAAGGCCAGTCAGTGGTAATAAGTCTAAATAGCGAAGTATTTATAAATGAATGAAAATTCCTTTCTTCAAATACACTCAGAGGCCAGTCTGAAGATTTACAAAAATATCGCCTAATAGAGAGTACATGGGAATTTGCTTTAATCAAGAATTAAAGATTTTTCAGTTGGAATAATGGCCAATGATTAAAAGCAATGGGCCCTGAAAAGAGAAATAAGCTATAATGCTTATTGCTTATACCAATGTGGGCAAGTTAATAACCTATTTAAGGCTTAGTAAAGTCTCAGAAGAACAATGAAAGGATTCTGAAGACATATATTTATGTTACATGTTGTCACTGCTATCAGTTTTAAAGAAAGAGATTGATGGATTATGGAGTGTCTTTGGTATGACTTTTTTTTTTGGTGAACTCATCTATGTGTACAACTATATATACACTAAAGCTTGGATAATATTTTGAAGTAGAAAACATGGGGAGTAGAAAATGAAAACATTAAAACAAAGCCCATTTTTTCCAGTAGTTTCAGGTTTCTTTAGGATTTAAAAATTGGCCCAGGGATTTGTTGCATAAAATGTAATTTTATGGAAATACTAGTTATGACCAAAAAGTGAGAGAGTCATGCTTTTGATTCAAGGTCTCCTAAACCTAATTAAATGCAAACCCATTGCAGAGTTCAGGGACGGAAAAGCCAAATGACAGACTGAACACTCTGGACTAGTTAAATCCCAGAGAAATCATATGTGCCATTATAAGAAGTTCAATTCATCTTCTCTCAGCAATGCCCACTAAATATTATTTTGAATCCTTGCAAGTTAAAAACCTGGCTAGTTGATGAGGGCATAATGATTTGCCATTTCATATACATGTAGAAGCCATTAGCATATACAATTTCAGCTAAATTGGAGAATATAGCAATAAAATCAATTCACACGTTTACCACTTTAATAAGCAGATTCCTACTTTCGCAGATGTTCTTAAAAGAGGAACTGTACTGTATCAAGCCCACCAACTTCATTTATGTAAACACTCAGACTGAATGCAATTAAGCCCTTTCTGGTAAAGGAAATAAACCTCATAGCAAATAAAATAAAAACAACAAAGAGTAACAGGACTAAATGCTTTTTCAATCTATCCAAGGACCCCTTCAGCCCATAAAGACTCACTTACACTTAAAGTTTTGGTTGATACCATCAATTCTACTGAGCCAAAGGAATGTAGCAAAATGAGAAAAGAGAGTATTAGCAAGCATATAAAGTATAATAAATAGACTTTCCAATATGAAATAGCACCTTCAGTTCACAGTGTTGAAGATCACTTCAATTTTGTGTTACATAATTGAAATGCAACAATTAAAAATGTGTTGTAGCTCTTATCTTTACAAAAGCCCCAACATAAAGCTCTGTTCTAGTGAAGAACATGAGAAACCACACGTCCACTCTCCTCTCTTTAGGGAAAGTTTCAGGAAAGCCACGTCACCTTGCAGGGCTGTTTTCTCCCCTGGAGAGCCTGCTCTTAAGCTCCTTGTTGCTATGGCAGCTCTGCCAGCTATTTTGCCATTATAGCCATAATTCACTTCTGTCTCTTAAGCCCCTCAGGGACTCATCAAGGTTCTGGTACACAGAAAAAAATATAATCATTCACTGACTTTTTCTTTGGAAGTGAAAACAATCACCAAAAAACAATTAGTGACTTTATAAATGCATATGACTTTAAACCCCCATTTGTTGTTTTTTGTTTGTTTTCTGGGATTTTCAGTTTTAGACTAATCACAAATGACCACTGCCAACTTCTGAAATGAACATTTCATGTCTCCTCTTTATTCTGAGTCTCACAGTCCTGCACCTCCAAGTGATCATGTTAGTTTTGTCTTGTTTACAGGAACAGAGGTACTTAAATACTATGGTCTGCACATTTTAACTTCTTACTATGTTTTCATCGTTGGGGAGGATAAGTATTTTCAAGCAAAATTCATGGGATTTTACCTCCTAAAATAAATTTTAAAACTATGGAGAATGTTGATTATCAAAATTGTTAAATTATCAAATACTACTATGGTTAAGAAATATTTTCCCTTGAAAAATACTTTATATGCCAACTTAGAAAAGACTTTTTAAAAAAACATTTGCAAGGGCTCTAAGATTACCGGTAGCCCAACAGAAATTTAAATGATTTTTTACTATTTCAAAATAGAGTCACTTGAATTGAAAACATTGCTGGCTGGGCGCTGTGGCTTTGGGAGGCCGAGGCGGGTAGATCACAAGGTCAAGAGATCGAGACCATCCTGGTCAACATGGTGAAACCCCGTCTCTACTAAAAATACAAAAATTAGCTGGGCATGGTGGCGCACGCCTGTAGTCCCAGCTACCCTGGAGGCTGAGGCAGGAGGATTGCTTGAATCCAGGAGGCAGATGTTGTGGTGAGCCAAGATCGCACCATTGCACTCCAGCCTGGGTAACAAGAGTGAAACTCCATCTCAAAAACAAACAAACAAACAAACAAACATTGCTAACAGCAGATTGACTTATACAGACACTATGAGAGTTACAAATTTTAATTTCATAGTAGAATTCTCAAGAAAAAGACAGAAAAATATGATGGCTAAATATAACTGTTTTCAGGCATCAGGCATAGTTCTCACAATAGCAAAATAGACCCAATTCTATTTTATTTGTCATTGATCCTTTAATAAATCTATTGCCTTTCAAGTTATACTGCTTCATCAGGTATCTCATAAAAGTTCCCAAAAAGCAGTGGCAGTTTGTTATTCCTCAAAACATTAGCACAGCTGACACAGTTACTACTGTTATCTTGGGCTCTTATAATTTAAAGCACTGGTTAATTAATATCCTCTTCACTTTTTCTGATGTGGTGTTTATAAATTCAATTTGTTGTTTATAAATTAAAATGATCAATAATTGACATTAGAGTATAGGATTAAAATATTAAAACTCATTTTCTGAAAATGTACTCCATTACTAAATGATGTCTCTTTGAATTACAGCAGGAAGAAAGACAAGCCTACTGCTGGGGTTTTAACTTTGCAGGGTAATTGATGAGATCTCTCTACCACTCTAAGAAGCATCAGGTGGTATCAGCTAAGCTAGGTAGGCTGCATATGGTTATAGAGTGTGGTTATGGAGTGTACAACTCTACAGTATACCATTTATATAGATTCCTTGAATGATACCCTCCAGGCTTGTGCAGTCCAAATTTGAGTTAAGACTTATTTCATAACTCTGATTTTGTAGATCTGTACCTTGTTTAGAATGATTCATTTTTCCAAAACACCCTATTTGGCCCACATTTTCTTTTGTAATCATAGTATACTTAGAAATTTTTGGCCAAATTATGAAACTAACTCTCTCTATAACTGGCCTCTCATCTATATTGTTCAATGGAAGACTTGAACTCAAATCTGTTAATTAGGGTTAAGCTAGTTAATGAAACATATGTATGATCAAATGTTAATATTATGAATAAATAAAATGACCTCAAAATGGCTCAATAACTGTCCTAAAACCATTCTTCAAAGCTAGTAAAATTCCCTTAATTACCAAATCCAACAGATTTTTTCTCCTCACTGCCTTTGATTTTTCTACTGCATTTAACACCTGACACTACTTTTCTCTTGAATGTATGCCCTTTCAGAACTTCAGGAACATAATTCTGTAGATTATTTTGCTATCTCTCCAACACTATGAGCTAGAACAAGGTGTGTCTGAGCTGAGCTAGACTAGCAGCCTTCAATGTGGCAGTTCCATAGGATTCCAGCTGTAGTATTTCCGTTATCTTTTCATTTGTCCTATTGTTCAGCTCGGGACATAACATTCATCTTCATGGTTCTAATGGCCGCCTGTGTGTTGTTGACTCCTAAATCTGTAACTCCACCCCTGGACATTCCTCTTAGCATTAGAGCTCTATAATTAAATAACCCTAGACACTTAAACTCAGCATGTCCGGAAAAGCCTCAACAACTATTTCCTCCCAATCTGTACCTTCTTATACTTCTTAGGTTAACAACGCCACTGTATGTCCAATTTTGGTCAGCCAGGTACTTGTGTATCGTTGTAGTTTTCTATTCTTTGATTTCCCACAACTGGGTTATCAGATTCCACTGATTAACCTCCCAAGCACTTGTAGAATCATTAAGTATTTCTGCAGTCCTACATCACTATTGTCATAATTTCTTACCTAGGCTTATATAAAGATTCACTAGCTGGCATTTTTGTCCTATTTTTTTTCATGCCACAATCTTTACACTAAAAAAATGGGGGACATTTCTGTTCCCAGCCAAGAGAGATTTACCCCCACTTCTTCAAATACACAAACAAACTGACAAAGTATAAGAAATCATGGTTTTCAAGAAACTTGGCATCAGGCAACAAAGACTATAGAGCCCTACGAGATGGAAAACAAACACACTGAATATCATGACTATTTCAGCTTATGGCTTTAATAGAGTTTTCAGATCATGGTGCAGATGGGGGAACCCTGGCAGAATGCAGCAGGCCCCTAGGTAGATGAGTCAGAGCTGAGAGTCCAGAAACAGACCCAATATATATGAGCAACTGATTTTCAACAAGGCGCAAAGGCAATGCAATAGAGAAAAGACACTCTTTTCAACAAAGGGTGACGGTTATTAATATACTACAAAAATAAACTTCATGCAATATTAAAAAACTAACTCAAAATGGATCAAAGGCCTAAAACTAGATAACTTCTAGAAGCAAACACTGAAGAAAACTCTTGTGAGAAAACTCTTAGGTTTGGCAAAGATTTCCTACATACAACATCAAAAGCATGATCCATAAAACAACAAACTTAATAAATAGAATTTCATTAGAATTAAAAAATCCAACACTTCAAAAGATATGTTATAAGAAGAAAAGGCAAGCCACAGGGTAGGAAAAAACATGTGTAAATCATATACTTGATAAGGACTTATATCCAAAATAAACAAAGAACCCTCAAAACTGAATAAGAAAATAATTTTAAAGTGGACCAAGATTTGAACTGATTCTTTACCAAAGAGGCATCAGATCAGATAAACCCATGGAAAGATAGTCAACATCTTTTTAATGTGACTTATCAGAGAAATGTAAATTAAAACCACAATGAGAACCCCCTGCATACCTATTACAATGGCTAAATGTAAAAACCTGACCATACCAAGTGATGGCTTGGGGTTATGGAGTAACTGATACTCTCATACACTGCTGCTAGAAATGTAAAACAGTACATTTTGGCAGTTTCTTAAATAATTAAATATATTCCCCTCACATAATCCAGCCACTCCACACCTAGGAATATACTCAAGAAAACTAAAATGCTTACAAACACTTGTCCAGGAATGTTCATAAGAGCTTTATTTGTAATAGCCAGAAACTGGAAACAAAATAAGTGACTATCAACACTGGAATATATAAACTGTGGTATAGCCATACAATAAAATACTATTCCACAACAAAAAGAAATCAATCATTGACTCCCACAACAACATAGATGAATCACAGATTAAGCTGACTAAAGACATATATGTAACAGTATGATTCAGTTTTTATAAAATTCTACACAATGCAAACTAATGTACAGTGATTGATCAGTGATTGCCTGGGGACAGCATGGGGGCTGGGGATGGATGAAAGGGGGAGCAAGATGGAGTGATTACAAGTGGTAAAGGTAAACCTTATGAGGGTGACAGATATGTTCATTATCCGATTGTGGTCATAATGTTATTGGTATACACACATCAAAACTTACCAAGCCGTATGTCTCAAATATACACAACTTATTGTATGTCAGTTAAACCACAATAAAGCTAGTTTAAAAATCTATACAACACTTCCATCATGATTAACTAAGAAAAAGACATGGCCTTGTCTTACTGGGCTTACAGACTTTTAGGAGTCATGAACATCTATGATATAAGACTTTGTTTGAAGAACTCAGGGGCTGTTTTACAGCCCACCTTTAGAGCTTCATTTTCCTCCTTAACTTTTAGAAATAATGCTTAGAATCTCTCTATTCTTCAACACAGGGTGCACAGGTTGGGAAAACTTGAGAAAATATTCAAGTGGCACCTGGGGACCAAAAATCTACTTGGAAAAGCCAAGGCTCTAGATGAAATTATAGTTGGCATTTTTCAGATACAGGTCCAAAGCCGAGAGTATTAATCACAGCTTTGACTAGTGTCTGAGAACATGTAGTACATTTTAGGATCACAACCAACTTTTTTAAGACTTCAAACTAAGCAAGCACAAATAAGGAGTTGAGACAGTACAAACAACTTTGATGTTCAAAATTTTTAGAACTCCATATGAAATGGGCTCTTTGCCGCTCTCTCAATTGGCTCAGAACTCAGAGAGGTAGAAAGAAATGTTGAATACACACACACACACACACACACAAACACACACATTTCTTTCCAACTTTTATTTTAGGTTCAGGGAGTACAAGTACCGATTTCTAACACAGGAAAATTGCATGTCACAGGGGTTTGGTGTGAAGATTATTTCATCACCCATGTAATAAGCCTAGTGCCTGATAGGTAGTATTTTGATCCTCACTCTCCTCCTACCTTCCACTCTCAAGCAGGCTGCAGTGTCTCTTGTTCCCTTCTTTGTGTCCACGCATACTGAATGTTTAGCTCCCACTTATAAATGGGAACATATGGTATTTGGTTTTCTGTTTCTGTGTTAATTCATTTAGGATCATGGCCTCCAGCTCCATCCATGTTGCTGCAAAGGACATAGTCTCATTCTTTTTTTATGGCTATACAGTATTCCATGGTGTGTATGTACCACATTTTTTTTTATTCAGTCCACCATTGATGGGCATTTAGGTTGCTTCCATGTCTTTATATTGTGAATAGTACTGTGATGAACATATATGTGCATATGTCTTTATGGTAGAACATTTTATATTCCTTTGGGTTTATACCTAGTATTGCTGGGTTGAATGGTAGCTCTGTTTTAAATTCTTTGAGAAATCTCCAAATTGCTTTCCACAGTGGCAGAGCTAATTTACATTCCCACGAACAGTGAATAAGCATTCTTTTCTTCACAATCTTACCAGTATCTACTTTTTAATAACAGCCATTTTGACTGGTATAATATGGTATCTCACTGTGGTTTTGATTTGCATTTCTCTAATGAGAGGTGATGCTTGTTGTCTGCACGTATGTCTTTTTTTGAGAAGTGTCTGCTCATTCTTTTACCCATTATTTAATGAATTGTTTTTCACTTGTAATTTAAATTCCCTATAGATTCTGGACAATAGACTACTGTCAGAGGCATAGTTTGCAAATATTTTCTCCTACTCCCATAGGTTGTTTACTCTGATAGTTTCTTTTGATGTGCAGAAGCTCTTTAGTTTAATTAGGTCTCATTTGTAATTTTTTGTTTTTGTTGCAGTTGATTTTAGAGTCATTGTAATAAAATCTTTGCCATAGCCTATGTCCAAAATGGCATTTCCCGGGTTTTCTTCTAAAGTTTTTATAGTTTTAGGTTTTACATTTAAGTCTTTAATCGATATTGAGTTAATTTTTGTCTATGGTGAAAATAGATTGTTTGAATCTTCTGCATATGATTATCCAGTTATCCCAGCACCACTTGTTGAATACGGAATCCTTTCTTCATTGCTTGTTTTTGTTGACTTTGTCAAAGATCAAATGTTGTAGGTGTGTGGCTTTATTTCTAGGTTCTCTAACCTGTTCCACTGGTCTATATGTCCTTTTTGTACCACTGCCATACAGTTTTGGTAGGTATTGCCTTGTAGTATAGTTTGAAGTCAGGTAGTGTGATGCCTCTGGCCTTGTTCATTTTGCTTAGAATTGCTTTGGCTATTCAGGCTATTTTTTGTTGTTGTTTCACATAAATTTTAAAATAGTTTTTTCTTCCTAATTCTGTGAAAAATGTTGATAGTTTGCTAGGAATAGCATTGAATCTGTAAATTGCTTTGAGCACTACGGTCATTTTAATAATATCAATTCTTCCTATCCATGAACATGGAATGTTTTTTAAATTTGTTTGTGTTGTCTCTGATTTATTTGTCTCTGAAAGAAATCAGAGATGAAATCTGTAATAAAATACATTTATTGATTTGCATATGCTGAACTCACCTTGCATCCCAGGTATAAAGCTTACTTGATTGTGATGAATTAGCTTTTTGATGTGCTGCTGGATTCAGTTTTCTAGTATTTTGTTCAGGACTTTTGCATCTATGCTTATCAAGGATATTGGCCTAAAGTTTTCTCTTTTTTGTTGTATCTTTGCCTGGTTTCAGTACAAGAATAATTCTGGCTTCATAGAATGAGTTAGGAAGGAGTCCCTCATCTTCAAGTTTTTGGAATAGTTTCAATAGCAATGATACCAGCTCCTCTTTATACATCTGGTGGAAATTGTCTGTGGATCCTTCTGGTTCTAGGCTTTTCCTGGTTAGTAGGCTTTTCATTACTGATTCAATTTCAGAACTCATTATTGGTCTGCACAGGGATTCAATTTCTTCCTGGCTCAATCCTGGGAAATGTTACCTTCCAGGAATTTCTACGTTTCTTCTAAGTTTTCTAGTTTGTGTGCATAGACATGTTTTTAAGGTTTCATAGTTCGTGTGCATAGAGGCGTCTCTGAGAATTTTTGTATTTCTTTGGGGTTGTTGGTAACGTCCCCTTTGTCCTTTCAGATTGTGCTTATTTCCGTGTTCTCTCTTTTATTCTTTATCAGTCTAGCATTTTATCAATCTTATTTATTCTCTTAAAGACCCAACTTTAGGTTTTTGTTGATGTTTTGAGTGTTGTTTCAATCTCAACTTCATTCGGTTCAGCTCTGAATTTGGTTATTTCTTTTCTTCTGTTAGCTTTGGGATTGGTTTGCTCTTATTTTTCTAGTTTCTTCAGGTGTGATGTTAAGTTGTTAATATGAGATTTTTCTATATTTTCGATGTGGGAGTTTAATGCTATAAACTTTCCTCTTAACATTGCTTTAGCTATGTCCTAGAGAGTCTGTTATATTGTATCTTTGCTTTTATTAGTTATACAAATTTTATTATGCTGTGGTCTGAGAGGGTGGTTTGTATAATTTCATTTTTCTTGAATATATTGAGAATTGTTTATGGCCGAGTATGTGGTCAATCTAGAATATGTGCTGTGCTACTGATGAGGCAAATGTATATATTTTGTTGTTTTTGGATGCACCGTTCTGTAGATATCTGTTAAGTCCATTTGGCCAAGTGTTGTGTTTAGGTCCCGAATAGCTTTGTTAGTTTTTTGCCTTGATGATCTGTCTTATACTGTCAGTGGGGTGTTAAAGCCTCCCACTATTATTGTGTTGTTATTTAAGTCTCTTTGTAGGTCTCTAAAATCTTGTTTTATGAATCTGGGTGCTCCAGTGTTGGGTGCATGTACGTTTAGGAGAGCAAAACCTTTTGTTGCATTGAACCTTTATTATTATGTAATGCCGCTCTTTGTCTTTTAAAATCATTGTTGGTTTAACGTCTATTTTGTCTTAAATTAGAACAGCAACTCCCACTGTTTTTGTTTTCCATTTGCTTGGTTGCTTTTACTCCATCTGATTACTTTGAGCTTATGGATGTCACTGCGTGTGAGATGGGTCTCTTGAAGACAACATATAGTTGAATCTTGTTTGTTTATCTATCTTGCCACTCCGTGCCTTTTAAGTGGGTCATTTAGCCTGTTCATTTTCAAGGATAATATTAGTATGTGCTGATTGATCCTGTCATTGCATCAGCAGGTTGTTATGCAGATTTGATTGTGTGGTTACTTTACAGTGTCAATGGTGTATGTACTTAAGTTTGTTTTTATGGTGGCTGGTAACAGTCATTCATTTCCATGTTTAACACTCCCTCAAGGACCTCTTGGTAAGGCAGGTCTGGTGGCAAATTTCTTCAGCATTTGCTTGTCTGAAAAATATTTTATTTCTCCTTCAAGTATGAAACTTGTTTGGCTGAATACAAAATTCTCAGTTGAGATTTCTTTTTTTTAAGAATGCTGAACATAGGGCCCCAAACTCTTCTGGTTTGTAGGGTTCCTGCTGAAAGGTCCACTATTATCCTGATGGGGTTCCCTTTGTAGGTGACCTGCTCTTCTCTCTAGTTGCCTTTAAAATTTTTTATTTCTTGTTGACCTTGGAGAATCTGATGATTATATGTCTTGAGGTTGGTCACCTTGTATAATATTTACAAGGATTCTCTGGACATCCTGAATTTGAATGTTGACTTCTTTAACAAGGTTGGAGAAATTTTCATGGGCAATATCTTCAAATATGTTTCCAAGTTACTTGCTCTTTCTACCTCTGTTTCAGGGATGCCAATGAGTTGTAAGTTTGGTTTATTTACATAATCTCCTATTTCTCAGAGGTTTCGTTCAATCTTTCTAATTGTTTTTTCTTTATTTTCATCTAACTGAGTTGATTTAAAGAGCCAGTCTTTGAGCTCTAAGATTCTTTCCTCAACTTGTTCTATTCTTCTATTAATACTTCTGATTGTATTATGAAATTCTTGTAGCGAGTTTTTCAGCTCTTTCACATCAGTTTGCTTCTTTATTAAGAACTTCTCAGTGGTGATGGGGTGCTGAGGCCTATGTGCATGTGTGCCAGCGAAGCAACGGGGGGAGGCTGTGGGCAAGTGCATGCCAGCAAAGTAGTGGGAAGAGGCTGCAGGTGGGAACATGTTGACAGAGGCCCATCTACTGAAGTTCTCCAATGGTTAGGCAGGGTTTGCTGGCAAAGGAGTTATGGTGGTAACCCCTGGAAAGAGCCCCAGAGGGGCGTCTGAAGCACAATCATGCAGGAACACTGAGAGAGGTTGGCAGATGGCAGACAGTCAGATCAGACTGGCCCTGTACCATGGGCAAGATTGCTCTGCTCTGTCCAGGTCCAACAATCAACCAATGCCAAAGCCCCCTAGAAAATGGCAAGCCTTGGGGTATGGGTGTCATAGCCATTCCAGTGCCAAACCCTCTGGGCTCTGCACAGGCTGGAGTCCTGTCCCTGCTACCTATCCAAGCAGCTCTCCCTGTCAGCTCAAATGTCCATACAGGTTTTGGAATCTCCTGCAGGTAGGATTCCAGAGATCCCTACTAAGAGTGGGCCACTCCTCACCTATTTAACTCACTCATTCCTTAGGAACTGCTGGGGGTCAGGAACAAGTCTTGGTCGTTGGCAACCCCATCAAGGCTTTCCAGCTTCCTCCTACTTCAGTCCAGGTGGTCCCGTGTGCTCCTCCATACACTTTTAATGCCTTCCTTCTGAAGATTCTCTCAGAGTGTGCCAGTCTTCTTGATGGTCTGGTCTGTTGGTAGGAAATGCTCTTCCTGGCTATGTCTACTCAGCCATCTTGGCCGCTCTCTACTGACCTTTTTTAACTCCATGGGAAAATTTCTTATCATTCGCAGACACTAATTGCTGCCGATTCTGCTGCTAGATGAGATGTTCCTGATGGTCTCTCCTGTTACCACATCACTAGTACAGATCATAGTTTATGAGCACAAATCAATTTAAATGGCATTTAGGGAATCAAAACTTCCAAGCCTACCACTACCACTGATTCTGTGGGAATGTGTCTCCTGAGTGCCACAAAATTCTCTCACTGTTAAACTTTTTGTATACGACCAATAAGAAAGTTGGGGCTACTTTATAGCACCTGTTCTCAAGGTATGGTCTCTGGGACCCTAGAGACCGCTGGGATCCTTTCAGAGTGAGTTTGATTCAAAACTATGTTCACAATCATATTAAGATGCTGTTTATTTATTTATTTTTTTAATCATGTTAACATTTGCTCCGATGGCACAAGAGCAATGATGGTGGCTTAGCAAAGATTAAGGCAGTAGCACCAAACTGTCCTAGCAGTCAATGCCATGAACTCAAAGAGTATTTAAAAAAAGACATTTTCATGTAATATCATTGATGGGCTGGGTACAGTGTTCACGCCTGTAATCCCAGCACTTTGGGAGGCTGAGGTGGGCAGATTGCCTGAGCTCAGGAGTTCAAGACCAGCCTGGGCAACATGGTGAAACCCCATCTCTATTAAAATACAAAAAATTAGCCAGGCATGGTGGCGTGTGGCTGTCGTCCCACCTACTTGGGAGGCTGAGGCAGGAGAACTGCAAGAGCCCTGGAGGTGGAGGTTGCAGTGAGCCAAGTTCGCACCACAGCACTCTAGCCTGGGTGACAGAGCGAGACTCCATCTCAAAAAAAAAAAAAAAAAAAAAGAATATCATTGACGACACCATGAAATTAATAATAATCTTGATTCGAATATACATTTTAAAAATATTTGTGACAAAATGTACAATACAATTGTTGCTGACTGAAGCACTATGAGTGCCTGTGTCTCAAGGAAAAGTTCCTGTGTAGTTACTTGAGTCATGTACTCCATTAGCAGCTTTTTCTGCAGAATACTGTTTTTACTTGAAGAATGACTGACAGACAAATTGTAGTTATTCCGAGTTATTAATCTGGCAGACATTTTCTTGAAAATAATGAATTGAGCCTGTCACTTTAAGAAAAGCAACAGACTGCATTTGATGCTAACGTTAAAATCCAAGCTTAAAAGTGACAGAATTCAGAAAGAGTATTTAACACTGTGTGTTTGACAGTTTCCCAGAAATTTGAAGGTATTTTTATGAGTTTGATGGTGATATTATCAAATATAGTTTTTTGATAGTATATAGTAAAATATGTAAACTTTGGAAAGATCTGAATAATACAGTGAATCAATATATTTCAAATGACCAATGCATGTTACAAAATCCATTCAAACATTGGACAAACCAATAGACTTTATGTAACAGAGTACAAAAAGTATGCTAACATGGTTTCAGATTCTACATGGTTAACTAAACTTTAAGAATTACTCCTTGTAAGTTTTAGTGGAATATCAAAGAGCAACCACAATTATCTGAAAAGCCTACGTGATATTCTTCTTCTTTTCCATTTATGAATCTGTTTGAGGACAGATGTTCATTCCTCAACAAAACAACATTATCACCACACCTTAAATGCAGAAGCAGCCATGAGAATCCAGCTGGCTTCTACTAAGGCAGACATTTAAAAGATTTGCAAAAATGTAAAATAACAACATTTGTTTCTACACATTGTGTTTTCAAAAATGTAGTTTTTCATAAAAATGTTACTTATATTAACATGCAATGGGTTTATTATTGTTATTTTTCAATAAATCCATAAATGTTTTAATATTTTCATCTTTAATTTCAAATTAGGTAACTACTGAAAGAGATAACCAATGATTTTAAGAGTTCAAATGAGTCTGAGACCAACATATTTGAAAACTACTGCCCTGATGTATCGGATTTTAGTCCATTGGTGTCTTGTCATCTTTTAAAAATGGATTCATGCTCGACAAATTGCTTTCAAAATATATTCATTGTTACATAGATTCCTTTTTATTTTTAGTTTATATTAAGAGTAAGCAATTCTGAGAAGGAAGGAAAGGGAGAGTCAGAGACAGATATCACAATATTTAAGACCTGAAAAGGTAGGAAATTCTTGAAGTGATCTAGCTCAGCATAGGTTAAAAGGGCATATCGAATAGCATACACACAGAAGAGACAGTTTGGAAATTAGCTTTATTTCAAAAGACTTAAAAAATCATATTCACTCCAATTTGATCCTGTAATCTAACAGCTACTAAAAAAACTAAGAATGATTATTAAAGAATCAGGAACTTACCTATACAATCTCCATTTGCATCCTGCTTATAACCCATATTGCATTCACATCGGTAGCTTGAGACAGTAGGTATACAGCGTCCATTTAAACAAAGATTAGCATGATGCTTACAGATATCTATTGTCTGATTCAGAATTGCTATGGAAAATTAAAAGCACAATTATATTTAATCATTACAACATGCATTTCTTTCCTAAATTGATTTTTAAAGGACATTTAACAGTAAATTAATTAGGTATCTATCAGAAGCTCATATTATTTTATATTTTATTAAAACTGTAATGTGGACAATCCAAAAAATATTAATGAGACACATGGCTGTAACTTGCATTTGTTAAGATATATATCTGGAAATCTTGCCCATATGATGCCTTTTTCAAATTTCAGGAATGTTCTACCGTACATTTGAGTGCTTTCCATTTCTCCTTTGTAAATCTGCTGATACTCAGATATAGTAAATCAGCAATATGCCAAAAAGAATAAACATAACACTATAGGACACCCTTAAATATTATTAGCAAGAGAAGTGCTTCTAAAAAGAATGAAGTTAAATGTCAAGTACACGAATGCCAACTCTGGTCTAAAGCCCATGGTTTTCAATTTCTTAAGCAATTTAACAAACAAGGGTGAGGAAATGAAAGATATGTACATTACAATATTTGAATTGGCACAGGGCAAAACATTCAGTTTATCTCAGTTGAGAAATGGTTCTGGAAAATAACTCAAGGGGGTGTTTGAATAGGGCAGCTGCAAACAGGCAAATGAAATACATTGGAACCAAAAACATGCTTTTTGGTGGTGTCAACTGGATTGGAATATTACTGGGTTCTCGTATGTATTTTCAAAGAGAACCTGGGTCACACATTCTTTTCTCTAATTTAACAGAAAGTTTACAGAACAGAAAAGTAATATTTTGCTAAATTTGGTATTACTACATATCAGACCCTGAAATAGGTTTCCCTCTCTCTCTCTCTTTCTCTCACACATACACGTGTGCAAGTGTGTTTACACAACCCTTTTGAAAAATTAAAATTATGTTAGATATTAGAATATCATTTGAGGCAGAAAACTAAAGAGTCCGCAGGAAAACTAACCACTTACTTAGTCCAGTGATGATAGGCCCTTGTCCTCCAGCCCCAACATTGGCTCCCCCAACGCCAGGAGAAAAGCCATTGCCTCCAGGGATGGGGATGAAGCCTGTCCCTCCTGGGCCATAGCCATTGCCATTGCCACTTGGGGCAAATCCATTTCCCCCAGTGCCTCCAGGTCTGGAACCAGCACTCCCTGGAATCCCTCCCATTGGAAGTCCATCCATGCAAAGTCTGCGATATTCCTCTGGAAAAAAAGAAAGTTTAAGTTAAGAAAGTTTAAGTGAATGTCTTCCTGCATAATAAAAGCAATTGGTACATTGTACTAGGTCACTTTGGCTTACCTATACTAGACAATATGATTAAGCAAATTACTGTCTCAACACGTTTTTAATGCTGGCAGTAGCAAGAAAAAGGTAAAAAAGTTTTAGAAAAAAATGTAAAATCTGTATGTCACATTGTTTTAACTGAGTTGCATAAACAAATAATGATTTATATGTGCATTTTAATTTTATGCACCCTAAGTGCAACGCATAAAATTCCAGACATAAGTATGAATATAGGAAATTTACTTGAATAGATAAAAATGCTTAAAGCTTATTAGATGTTGTATACCATTAAAATCTATGTTAGAAAATTGTTTTAGAGAAAAAATTTTTTTTCTAACATGGATTTTAATGGTTTACAATATCTAATAAGCTTTAAAATCTGCTGCTTTTTTGACCAAGTGATAAAGTCGAGTAACAAGAAGCAAGAAGATAGCAACTGTCTTATTTCCTTAACTGTTTGTAGAATTAAGGCACTATATCAAAAGAAACATAAAGTATTAATTATATACTACTAGTGAAACTAGGAGAATCCAAAATTATTAACTAGCCATTAATTGTGACCTTTGCTGCCTTACTAATAGATTTTGAAAGAATGATGAATGTGTCTTGATATTTTTTCTGATAGCAGTATATATTGGTATAAATCTTTGTAAGTACACTTCAAAGATTTAATTATTTTTCAAGATTTTAATTCAAAGAGAAAATAATAATATAATTGAATATATTAATATATCTTTATGTGATAAGCATTAATTGTACTTGACTACTCATTTTACACATATCAAGAAGAACTATTTCTCATTAACCCTAATTTCCCAATATAGCATTATTTATATTTATATGGCAGTTACCATAGCAAAGTTAATAAGAGGCATCATCATACTCTTGCATTATTAATTTTCAAGATCATGAGAAGAGACAAAATATCCTCAAAGACTGAGACATTATAAGCTGAAGGTATTCCTGAAATAAAGACAGAGCTTTCTTCTTCAAAGATATTTAAGCTCTGGAATGAAAGATCACGAGATTTAAAAACTGAACTGAAATAACAACGTTCAAAATAATTTTAAAAAATACTTGGACAAAAACAAGTCAATCGGCTTTGAGGAATTTGTCTGATGTTACTAAATTGGGTATTATCAAATCTGATCCTAAATAACAATGCTATCTCATTCCCCACAAA
Source organism: Sapajus apella (assembly GCF_009761245.1). Taxonomy (NCBI): domain Eukaryota; kingdom Metazoa; phylum Chordata; class Mammalia; order Primates; family Cebidae; genus Sapajus; species Sapajus apella. The sequence goes on along the minus strand of NW_022436941.1, from coordinate 12,270,909 downwards.
AACCCTCAAGTCATATTAAAAATACACAAAGGAGACAAATATGACTTGACTTTAAGGAGAAGAGCAAAAAAAAAATATATATATATTTATATATAT
>NW_022436941.1:12140675-12270713 GCF_009761245.1 Sapajus apella | reverse complement strand
TTTTTTTTTTTTTTTTTTTTTTTTTTGAGACAGGGCCTCACTCTGTTACTCAGGCTGGAGTGCAGTGGCACAATCATGGATCACTGTAGTCTGGACTGCCCAAGCTCATGTGATTCTCCCACCTTAGCCTGGCAAGTATCTGGGATTACAGGCGTGCACCACCAAGCCCAGTTAATTTTTGTATTTTTGGTAGCGATGGGGTTTCGCCACGTTGCCCAGGCTGGTCTTGAACTTCTGGACTCAAGCAATCCACCCACCTTGGTCTCCCAGAGTGCAAAATAGATTATTGTTACTAATTTCCCTAACAGTGTCTGTCCCGAGAACACCGGCAGCCAGCCACGTACCAGAACCTCTGACAGGACAGGCTTCAGGAATGGTTCCAATGCCCCAGCAGCGGCCAGGCTCACAGCAGCACTGCATTTTCGTCATTCTCCCCGGGAGCTCTTGTGCACAGCGACCATTCACCAGGCCCGAGAAACACATGCCTGTTCTCTGATCTGTGCATGTAAAAATAAAACAGAAGATGTGGCAGAAATATCTTAGGTTCTTACAATAATCATGGCACATAAGATGAACGTAGGTGAAGTGACTTATACTACTTAATTTCTATTATCTATTCCTTCCTTCATTCTCTTAATTTCTGTTCATTTATTCCTCCCTTTACTCATTTATCTGACAAACATTCATCAAGCCAGGGACAGAACAATGAAAGACTTGGAGCAGATAGGAGGACACACTGCAGCAAGAAGCTAAAGCCAGGCAATTCTGAAGCTTGAAGGAAAGCAACAACCCAGTCCCGATCCTCAGTCTGGAGATGTGCACCATTGTATGTCATTGTGGTTTTGTGGTTGTCTCAAATGCAGCAATATCTGACTGATTATTTTATAAAAGTTGATCAGAAGCAACCTAAAACAATTGACTAAAACGAGAGCATGAGCCATGGTAGTATCTGAAGAAGAGCAGCTTTTGAGGAAGAAGAGAATGTGCTTCATGTGTGCGAAGAACGAGGGGCCACTATGACTACAGCACAGCATGCAAAAGGGAAAGTGCAAGAGCACGGGCTCAGAGAGACAGTAGAGGCTATCATGGATGGTCCTGAAGGCCATTAGGAAAGGACCTTGGGATTTCATTTGGATTTTGAGTGGAGTGTTTGGAGATCTCCTGGATGGTTACAATGAGAGAAGACAATGGTTTACATTTCTAAGAAGATCTCTTTGGCTGCTATGAGAACTGACTGTAGTGAGAGCACAGAGACCAGTGAGGAGGACACTGAACACATTCAGGTGAGAGATGATGGTGGCTTTGATGAGGGTAACAGCAGTGGAGATGAAGAGGCTGAGCAGAGGGCAGACGTATTTTGAAGGTACAGCTAATGGGAACTTGCTTGGGTGTGGGGTAGAAGAGAAAGAGAGTCTTAGACATTTCCTAAGTTTTTGACTTGCACAGCTGAGATGAGGATGGAGAGGGAAGAAACAGGATTAGAGAACACAAGAAAAGGCTCCTCTTTAAAACATGTTACATTTGGAATGTTGAATGAATGAGCCTGGAATGCAGAAGCATGGTCAGGCTGAACATACATATCTGTGAATTGTGAGTGTATTTATGTTATTTAAGCCAGAGACAGATGAGACATTTTCAAGAACTAGGGAAACTGATTGTGTCAAATTATGTATTGAGAGGCAAAATAAGGTGACCATTCAGAGGTAAGCACAGTTTGGCAGGACTGCATGGTAAGGAGTCTGTGCATTACCCTGCAGGATTTGATGTATGGAAGTTACATGATCAAATATGACTGTAACAGAGGTCATTCTGACAGCAGGACACACAACAGATCAAAATGATTAGATAAAGGCTAGAAGACAAGTTACGATGATTGCAAAAGACTGCATAAAATGCAAAGTTGCATAGGGATAAATTATCAATATCATCTGTAAACTCTCTGGGTTATAATTGAATCTGCCTTTATCTTAACCAATGGAAAAAATTGTGAGCTTAATTAACAACATATTATTCAGCCTTATCAAGATGCTTTCAAAGACGTTTTGTCTATGGTCACAAGAAGAAAGATGTACCACAGCAATCAGGATCTGTATATCAATAATTAAGATGAAACTGTTAATTGCTTATAATTACATTAAAAGATAAAGTTAAAATTTTTAGCATTGCAAACAGATTTTAAAGTAAGCATATTATTTCCTCTAATGGCCCATATATAGCATGCCTCAGGAGGCTTTTAAGCTATCATAAAATAAATGAATTGGCTTTAAGGTACGCTGTATAAGAATCGAACACCTCCTTCTATTTCTCCCCCAAAATCCCAGTATGCTCCCAAAGCACTAAATGTGATGTACACACACATACTTAAAGGCACTGCAGAAATTTCAAAAACTTCAGTTGGACTTGGACAGGCTGTCATTAGGAATAATTGCACAGCTAAGTTTGTATTCCTATGAATGATCAAATGAAGCAATTTTTGAAATATTCATTTTAGGAACCCAAAATATCATATATTACCTCCTCAAGACCAGGATGTAAATTAAAGTAAGAAAGTCCCAGCTTAACAATAAACACTAACGTTATAAAACACAATCAGTGCTACAAGTTAGGATGAATATATTTATCTCTTTAAGCCTTCTACATGGAGGAGGCTGTAACACAGGGTTTGAAAACAAAACAAAACAAAACCATGGCCTTGAGTCAAAAGACCTAGTTTTACATTCAAGTATTATTAACTGTTTGATTTTCAACTATATTTAACCCTTCCTCTGTACAGAACGTGGCTGGTGGAAGAATGAAATAAAACAACATATGTTCTATCTCTTGCAGCTTTCATGGTGAATTAGCTACCCTGAATGTACCTCTCAATCAAAATATCCTGAATAAAATATGAAAAAATATTTAAAAATACATCATCCAGTGTGCAAATGAGGTGAAATGAGACTCTTAGGTATCTGAGCAACCAGGCTTCACCTTTAGGCTTCTATTAAACTCTGAAGACTGTGAATTTCAACTCTGATAGTTTCACAGGGCCCAGAGCATAAGATACAAGAAGCCCAGATTCCACCCTGCCCCCATACATAACAGAAAACTCCCTCATAAGGTAGGGTTCCAAAGAGTCATATCCTTAGCATATGGATGTAGTATATGGATAAGGTAATGGGGGCAACCAAGAAACTTCTCCATCTCTACCTTGATGCTGTATGGAGGAAAAAGAAAGATTTCTCTTAAGAATCTGTAACCACAAGGTCTTCCTCATATCAATAGCTTTGATGTCTCAATTCATAGTACGTTTTCGATCTGAAGAACTTCAAAGGAAAAATATAATGTTAAAGAGGTTCTCAGGTAGAGATACTCCAGGCAACTCACAAAAGCCAACACAATTAGAGGACTGAAGATTAATGGAAGTCTCAAAGGAGTCTCATAAAGTTCCAAGACAAAAGAGCTGCTAAATGGAAAATACAAAATAACAGACCAAGAAACAAAAACTAGTTAAGTAACCAGTGTATTTCTGATATTGAAATGGTCAGACCAATTCTGACAATTATTATTTCAAATTATTAAAAATTAAATATTAACTAATAACTAAATTATATTTAATATATTTAAAGCAATTCAAGTCTGAAGATATGTATGAATAAGGGGAAAAGGTCCATAAACAATGAATAGGAACAGACTTAAAAGAGCTCAAACTTCTATAAATGAAATGAAGTACCTGATGAATATATTAAACAAGTGTATTGCACATAGATGAAGAATTATTGAGTTGGCAGATATATATGAATATATTATCTTCAATTAGCTCATATAGACAAATTCAAATCTTAAAAAGAGGTTAAGAAATGTGAAGGTGGGAACAAAAAGCTAATTAGATGTACACCTGTGTACATCTGACATGGTTTGGCTGTGTCCCCCCGGCAAATCTCATCTTGAATTCCCACATATTATGGGAGGGACCTAGTGGGAGGTAATTGAATCACAGGGGCAGGTCTTTCCTGTGCTGCTCTTGTGACAGTGAATAAGTCTCAAGAGATCTGATGGGTTTAAAAATGGGAGTTTCCCTGCACAAGCTCTTCTCTTGTCTGCCACCATGTGAGTTATGCCTTTCACCTTGCGAAGTGATTGAGAGGGCTCCCCAGCCATGTGGTACTGTAAGTCCAATAAACCTCTTTCTTTTGTAAATTGCCCGCTCTCGGGTATGTCTTTATCAGCAGCATGAAAATGGACTAATACAACATCAATAATAAGAGTACCAGAAAGAGTAATAAGCAGAATGGGAACGAAACAGTATTTAATGGATATTAACTTAGAACTTTCTAGCAATGTTGTATGACCTCAGATGTAACAAGTCCAATACATTCAAAGTAGGATAAATAAAAAGAAATCCACAACTAGTCATACCACTGTAAAAATGCAGAACTACAAGGATAAAGATCTTAAAAATGGTGGAAAGGCATGACATATCACCGCTAAGAACTGGTATTTAAAACAATCAATTGCTGACTTCTTAGCAGCACCAATGGATGCCAGAACACAATGAAATAATATCTTAGTATACTCCGATAAAATAGCTGTCAACCTAAAATTCTGTACTGTTCAGAGGGCAAATTAAAGTCATTTTCAAGAAAACAAAACCAGAGTTTTCTATCAAGAGTTTTTTGATTTAAAAAATGTTCAAAGAGGTACTCCAGGCAAAAGAAGGAAGACCCCAATGGAAGGTTTGAGATGCAGGAAGAAATGATGAGCAAAAAATATTAAACAGGTGGGTAAATCTAATTAAGTACTAACATATTAAACCATAATGATTAAGTTGTCACATATAGAGAATGGCAATATACTAGATTTTAAAAAGTTGTGAGGGGAAGATCAAAGTTTAATCATTTAAATATGCTTTTATTGCTTATATATAGGTAAATATACAGGTTAATTTTACACTTTAGTTTAAATATGCATCTTAAAACAGCTAGCATAGCCACTGAAGCCACAGAAATAAAGTATATAACTTCTGAACATGTAGGAGAAAGAGAACGGAGTTGGAAGCAGCAGGTTGGGGGATCCTGAATAAATCTAAAAGAAACCAAGAAAGGAGAAAAAATACAAAAAGAGCAAGATAATTAGGAAGCACAAAGAATATGGTAAAAATAAAAACAAATATATCAGTACTATAATAAATACACATGGATTTAAATCTCAAGAACAGGTGAAGATTTACAGATTGTAAAAATAAAAGAAAATAGAGATAAGCTGTTTAAAAGAAACACATTTGAAACATAAGGAAGAGGAAAGACTGAGAGGAAAAATATACAGTAGGTATATACTTAAAACTTCTACTACCACTCACAAAATGTGATACAAAATAATTAGATACAAAATAAACCAAAAGGAAATATTTAGAAATAGACCAAGAATAAAGAAAAAAACTTAGAGTCAATACATAATTTTAAAAAGGTTCAATTCGCCAGAAAAATTATAACGGATACTTTTAAACATTTATCACGTATAACATAGCATCAAACTATATAAAATAAAATTTTACAAAACTACATTCAGAAGCAGAGAAATCTATCACCGCAGTGGGATATTTACATGATTTTTTTCAGTAATAGATACAGTAGACAAAATTCTGTAGGTACAAAGAAAATTTGAATAGTGCAGTTAAGTTTGATCTAATGGATGTATCTACAATCTAGTACCTATTAATTGGAGAAAATCCATCTTTTTCAAGTCTATATGGAAGAGCTATAAAAATAAATCATTTGCTAAGCCATAAAGCAAATACTGTACCAGGATATTTCCAAGAATTGGTATCAACTGGCTATATTCTTGGACCACAATGTATGAAATAAAGTTGGAAATCAATAAAAAAAAAGTAAGAAAACTTCCTATACTTCTGAACAACTCATGGACCAAATACAGTATCACATTGAAAATAAGGTAATATGCATAAAAATGCTACTATGGTTTGGTTGTGTCCCCACCCAAATATTAACTTTAATTGTGTCTCCCAGAATTTCCACATGTTGTGGGAAGGACTCAGAGGGAGGTAATTGAATCATGGGGGCCAGTCTTTCTTATGCTATTTTCACGATAGTGAGTAAATCTCATAAGATCTGATGGGTTTATCAGAGGTTTCTGCTTTTGCTTCTTCTCATTTTCTCTTGATGCCACCATGTAAGAAGTGCCTGTCACCTCCCATTATGATTCTGAGGCCTTCCCAGTCATGCGCAACTGTACGTCCAATTAAACCTCTTTTTCTTCCTGGTCTCTGGTATGTTTTTCTCAGCAGTGAGAAAAGGGACTAATACAAATGCCAAGCACAATGTCACAAGTTCTCATCAGGAATACATTCTGTACCAGTCCGCAGACTTTGGAAGTATACAATGACATTGAGAGGGGTTCACAAATCCATATTTACATTGAACACTGCAATATGAGTAACAGCTCACAGTTAATTGGCACTACCATGATTCACATTTATGAGTATGCCACTATAACTAATAAAATCCAAATTCATTTACAATTATTACTAAATACCCAAGAGCATTTTCATTACATATTTTTATTACAAATATTCATAATGTAGGGATCTGAAGTACATTTTTTATGTTAAACAGATGTCTTTAAATTAAAAAAAATTAATAACTATTGCTCTACATAGCTTGGAAACCTCTGGTCAGTCCTATAATAAATACACTGAAGGAAACTAAGTCATAGGTGAGAGGGTGGAGAGGCAACAAGAGAGAACTGCAAAATAAATTGTAACTTTTCCCACGAATTCCACAATTAGCCTTTTCTAGTAACAACAAGGAGGCAGGCAACCTACTGTTCATTCCTTGAGCCAAAACTTGTCAGGATGAGACAGACACTGGTGTAGCATCTCATAGTTAAGGTCTCCAAAAAGGACTATTTCAAAGCAAATCAGAGCCTAGGAGTTACCACCCTTTCCTTTGTGTGCATGAGATTTCATGGTCCTTAGAAAGCAATGTATTAAAAAATATATCATGTGGAAGAATATTCTATTTCTTTTCCATCGTGTACACAGAATGAGAAAAGACCCTAAGTGCAGAGACCCAGGAGTACCAGTTAAGTTCAGAAAATGGGATTAAGCATTTAGAAATTCTTACAGGAATATGATGGTGCCACAGCATAGTACACTCTGTGTACACAATAAGAAAGGGGCACCTGACAGAAATAAAAGAGTTGTCCAGGCACAGTGTGCCTTGAAACAGGGAACCATTAAGGGCAAAGGCAAATGAAAGGCTATAAAAACAAAATCCTTCTAATGCTTGCTATATGTTTAACTGTAGAACTGATGTGTTCTAAGTGATGAAAACAAGTCTATTCCTCTAACCATTTTTTATCACCCTTACCACATTTCCTGAACAAGGCTTACGAGAAGTCATATTTACAGTAACACTGAGAAAGAGGAAGCAATTCATCTCCTCTGATTAAATATAAATCTATCTTGAAATATAATAAAGGTACACTTATCAGGATTTGTGTCGTGGTTTGACATTTAGTCTAAACTAGATTTAAGAGAACTGATTAATTATACAATGTGATGAAAACTTGGTAAAAATTGAGGATTGTACCTTGAAATAAATGTCTCCTGTGGAATGAGGCTTACTGATTAAAAAATGAAGGGTTCAGCCAGAAAACCCCAATGAGGTTAGCCCAGGTAAGAACAATAGTGATAGATAGTAGGTGTTCGGCAATGGCAGCTGAACATGCTTTTGTCTCATGCTTCGTTCCCTGAGACTGGATGCCAGCACCCACCTCTTTGATGGTCTGGTTTAGCCTGGGTTCCCCTTGATTGATTTTTTTAAAAAAAATCTCATCTTAAATTTTAACACCTTGATTGATTCTATGGATTCTTACTATTCCTAAAATACTTTCATGTTTACATTGTTCATAAGTAACTACAGAACTAGGAGCAATGAAACAGATCTACCATGGATCCAAGGTTTATTTCTTCCTTTAAAATAGTGAATGAAGTTCTTCTTCCTCACTGTAAGGAAAACGTCTCCTTCTAAGACACCTTCTTCCTTTCTTTCTTTTTTTTTTTTTTTTTTTTTTTTTGGGACGGAGTTTCGCTCTTGTTACCCAGGCTGGAGTGCAATGGCACGATCTCGGCTCACCGCAACCTCCGCCTCCTGGGTTCAGGCAATTCTCCTGCCTCAGCCTCCTGAGTAGCTGGGATTACAGGCACGCGCCACCATGCCCAGCTAATTTTTTGTATTTTTAGTAGAGACGGGGTTTCGCCTTGTTGACCAGGATGGTCTTGACCTCTTGACCTCGTGATCCACCCGCCTCGGCCTCCCAAAGTGCTGGGATTACAGGCGTGAGCCACCGCGCCCGGCCCCCTTTCTTAAATAAAACTGATATCCTTGTTCCACCAACAGCTTTTATATAATTCTAAAGCTAAAACTAAAGCACTATTTAGCATACTCTTTCATTTTTGGTTCCCTCTCTAGCCTTTAGTTAAATAATTTTGGGAATTTTGGCTTCTCCAAGTGTTTTGTTCCAAATGCACAAATGCATGTGGAATCAACACCCAGCATTAGTTACATAGAGTGTTGCGTAATACATTAATGATTGTGTACCTTGCTCTTTTCTTGAAAAAGAAAAAAAAAAAAAAACATATCCTGGTCATCACTTTGTAACATGCTGAAGATCTTCCTCAGTTCTTTTAAACTCCATTAATATTTGTCTCTGTCCTGCTCAAGAACTTGAAGCTCCTTAGAATGGCAGTTAATAACCTTTGCAACAGAATCTTAGCTTAAACTCATCCTTCTCACTGCATTTTTAACTACTCTGACTCAGCTCTATGTCCCAGACAAGCTCTCCTCCCCACATCCCGAGCCTACTCAGACACTTTTAGCATCTGCAGTCTTGCTCGTACCACTCTTCTTGCTCGGCATGCCCTCACTGCCTCCCATCTATGTAGCTTCTACCCATTTTTTAAGGTCTATACCACTGCTCATCTTGATGATTTTAACTATAATATTAAGGCTTTTCTTTTTGATGAATGACACCTATTACCTAAACAAAAAAACAGCAATTAATCACTTATTGCCTGAAAGTTTCTCTTACATTAGGATTATGTTTTTTCACATTATGTTTTCAGGTTTTATTTTTTCAAGAATATTCCACAGAAGTATTGTGCACTAAAACGTTTGGAAAGCTTAAGAAAATGCCTTAGGATGCTGTGGGGCCATCATATTACCGTAAGAATTTCTAAATGCTTAATCCCATTTTCTGAACTTAACTGGCACTTTTGGGTCCCTGTGCTTAGGGTCCTTTCTCACTCTGTGTACACAATAGCAGCAGACACATTATCTTTCACACAGAAGTTGCTGACTGCTCTTTGCCAATGCATTATCTATTGCTGGCTGTCAGCCATTCTTCTGTGCCTATATAACAATGTGGAAATTAGGTATTAATAATTCCTTGGACATGATCATGATAGTTAACTCCAAAATGATTTAAGGCTCATTAAGTAGTGCTATGTAAAACACTTTTTAGAAAAATATTAGTAGGTATGTTTAAATCCTTCTTTTTTCCAGAACTGGTATATGTTAGTGCTGTATGCTAACAAAAGTTCTTTCCTGGATATTTAAAAAGATAATTAAACACACTAGATAAACAAATCAGAAATTTAACTTTTCATTTAGTATACAATGAAAGCAGAAAATTATCATGTATTATAATTAAATTGCCCAGTTAAACTTCCCTGCCATGTAAAACTGTTTTCCGGCACATAAAAGAAATAAGATCAAGTTTATTGATGCTTTATCGTGTGGTATACACTCAAAGTATCTGTGTTAATTAGAATAAGAAATTAGGGTAACATTCAACAAAGGTCACTTTCAGCACATGTGAGCTCTCAGAAAAAAGCTGCAGATAATATGCAGTTTAGAACTAAAAAAAGCTCTAAGTTCATCCAACTCTGACGTTAGCATACATGTGGTTAGACAACAAATAGATCTCATACACATTAAAATGTTAGATTAATTTTTTCTCATATATGGAAAATACATACTTATTCCAAATGTAACATAGTTATTCAAAACATTTTTAAGCTGCTTACTTAATTGTAACACTGGTTTTGTAATTCTGGAGAGCCATTCTCCCTTCCCTAGAGACCTTCCTTTGTTTCTAGTGTTCAGGATGTTGATAGTGAAATGAATGGGACTCCTGGTTAGCACAGTAAAGACTTAGCTTTCTGAACCTCAAGCTAGCTCTTGCTTTCTGAGCATGGAAGGCCATAATTCAGTGGCACAACCTCATGTCCAAAGAGATGCCAAAGGCTGCAAAGCCACTGTAATCAACATGAAGTTCTTACATTCAATATCATCTCATTCATTCCTTTATTGGATTTCCTATTCATTCAGAAAAGATTTACTGAGCACAAACTTTTATGCAAGATGCACATTACATAAAGCCCAGGGTCCATGAACCTGCATAAGACAGGGCCTAACGAAGTCCACAGTCTAACCAGTGAGTAATGCACAAGTGCCTGTGGCAATGCAGTAAGTCCTAAAATGAAGAAAATGAAAACATATTATGGGCAGGACTAATTAATTTTGCTCAAGGTGAAACAGCTACAAGGAAAAGCAATACTGGCCGGGAGTGGTGGCTCATGTCTATAATCTCAGCACTTTGGGTGGCCGAGGCACGTGGACTACCTGAGGTCAGGAGTTTGAGACCAGCCTGGCCAACACAGGGAAGCCCCATCTCTACTAAAAACACAAAAATTAGCTGGGCATGGTAGTGGAGTGCCTGTAATCCCAGTTACTCAGGAGGCTGAGGTAGGACAACTGCTTGAACCCAGGAGGTGGAGGTTGCAGTGAGCTGAGATGGCACCATTGCACTCCAGCCTGGGAGACACAGCGACACTCCATCTCAAAAAAAGAAAGAAAAGGAAAAGTGATACCTAATTTGGGACTTAAAGAATGAGTTAGGTTTTAATGAGAATAGAAGGGGAAAGTCAATATGCTTCAGGCAGAAGGGGTACTGTTGGCAAAAAGGATGGCAGTGTAATCACGTACAGCAATGAGAGAGATATGAGTGTAAGAGGACAAGTGGCTAGAAATGAGTCCGGAATACAAGCTAGGACAGGTTGTGAAGGGCTTTGAACATCTGGGTAGAGACTTCGGACTTTAATAACATAAGGGGACAAGAAATAAAAAGAGTTTATCATAACTTCATGGTAAATTAAATGTCTTTCAATTGAAGAAAAGCCACCTCAGTAAATCATCAGGTACTAATGATCTTAATTATCTGAGTAAAATGAAGATTCATGCTTCTTCTCCAATGCAAAACAAAAATATGAATGCAAGTTTTGTTTGACTAGAGAAAGATTTTGAAATGTAAGTTATAAATAAAAAGAAATAATTTAGAAATGGGGAGTAAAACACTAAAACTTGTTTTGGTAAATTCTGCCTCATAACTAGTTTCTTACTATTCTCAGTCCACCAACTCCACATTCCAATTTGTTCTCAGAGTCCTTCAATTACTCCACATTAACTACCAAATAAAATACATGCACCTTATATGGCATTTCCAGAACTTCACAAAATTAACCTCACTTCCTTCTCCAGTCATATTTCTTCCAGCTGTATTCTAGGAGAAAAGTTTCCTGAAGTCAGGTTCTGCAGTACCCAGGTGTTCAATGAGGACTCCCAATGTGACTCTTCTCGTGCAGGGTTGAATCTATACCTATTCCAAGGTGGTGATTTTGTGTTCACAATGCATGTGTGCATAAACATATTATTTTCCTATAGAGTTTAAGAAAATCAAGCCAAGTGTAGATAGTTGCACTAATTTTCAACTCTCATAGAAAGCTGACAAATTGTACAGTAGTCCTCCCTTATCTGTGGCGGATACATTTTAAGGTCTCCAGTGGATGCCTGAAACCTTGAATGATTCTGAATCCAAGTGCTTTCAATTTGAACACATTCCTGTTCATATCTTCCACCCACACATTTAATTTCTTTTCCATCTTAACTAAACTTATGATGCATTGTGGCTGTAACTTTTGCAAGGTGACGTGCAACAGCAAAACTAGCATGAAATCATTTTTCTTCCTTCACAATTTCATTAATAGATTTGTTCTTATCATAGATCTTAGCAAACTCAGCATACAATTTCTTTTCTTTTCTTGCTATATATCCAAATTGCTAGTATCAATACTGGTGTGAGAGTTCACCATGCTACTCAGCACAATGAACAATTTAAAATTTATGAATTGTTTATTTCTGGAATGTTCCATCTAATATTTTTGAATCACAGTGGGAACTGTAGAAAACAAAACTATGGAAAGTGAAACCATGGATAAGGGGGAAATTAGGGTATTAAATGAATCAAACCTACTGTGCAGTGAGCCAACTGGCAACAGTGACCCTTAAATAGTTTATTTGCTCAGTTGTACAGACTTAATATTTTACCAAAAATGATTTACCTAATGCAAAATAGAAACTCTGATTCATCTGTAAAACACAAATAATTCTCATTCAAAGACATGATATGAGGCTCCCAATGGACATCTTACTTCTCAAAGCAGGCTGCTAGCATGACAGTGGAGAAGCCACTCATGCTGGAGGCCCTGACATCTAGCCACGGGATCTCCACAACCTTAAATGGCTAAGTGGCAGTGCACTGTCACAGCAGCACAGAGGCTGGCATCAGGATTTGAATCCTGGCTCCACTCACTGGCTGTGAAACACTGTGCAAGTCATTTAACCTCTCTGAACTATGGTTCTTTTATCTGTAAATCTAGAATAACTATACTTATCACACAGGGCTATTAGAAGGACCATATGCCATATACATCCAGAGCAGAGACATCCTCCTCTTGTTAATAATAAGAATAATAATGAAGAATATTTTACTGGTCACTTATTGGAAGAAACTAAAATGTAGAGGAGATCGTAGTTGCCTGACTCCTCACAGCTATGAGATAATGAGGTAGTGGAGATGCTCAGTGTCCTATACAAGGTTGTGTAAAATCTTAAGAGACAGCTATTATTTTCACTACTACTGTCACTGTTTCTTCTATTACTGCTATTACTAGGCTTCTACTGTTATTTATGATGACAATATGGCATTCTGAAGGCAAGATTTGTATCTCTTACATTCATTGTTGGATGACCTATTATATCAGTACATTTAATCAAATGAATTCAGCCCACAGTTCTTTTATTGGTGGCCTAGGACTTCTAGCTTACATCTTTGACTCTGTATTTCCATCTCATCAACCCGGTTCTCTTGGGCACCATGAGAATCATTAGGATATCATTAAGATCTACAATCCTGGCAGTTCATTGCTGACATACTAACTGCCTGGTTTGGGGAGAGAGCGATACTGCCCAAAATGCCACCCTCTAGTGAACCAAACAACACAATTCTTTAGGTATTGGATTAATTTACCTAATTCTTGCACTACATGAATCTTTGGTGCCAGGAAACATAACAGTGCATCTTCTTTCCTCTCTTGCTACCTATTGTTAGCTTAAAATTGGAATGGACTAGGCTAAATGCTCAGGAAGAGAAATGGGAGGGTAGCTCACTGTGCCGTGATTACACATCAAAAGACGCTTCACAATCTCCATGCTCACAATAAGGCAGATGTCTAAGCCTTGCTCAATAAGAGAGAACCTACACCATGACTCTGAAGCAGTATTTCATCTTTCTAAATAAGCAAGGGAGAGTATAAAATGGTTTTAATTTGAATATATTTAAATACAAAATTAAAGGTGTCATTTTATTTTTTATAGTAATTATTTTCAATGGAATAAACAAGTTCTAAGTAAATAAGATGGTGAATAGATTCATGATTCATAGCAGCAAAAGAACCTTTAATTACTACATTCTGTCTCCAAAAGCAGATTAAAAAAATGTTTTTCTCATGCCTTCTTGTCTCCAACTCTGGGCAAGAGCAATGTCTTGAGGAAGTCTGTCTTTATTCCCGAATAAGTTCGGCAACATAAAACAAACCCAGATGGCTTCTGAAACTGAAGTCTTTGCAAAGAGTACCTGGTCTGTCAATCCGTCAATACTGGTACCATTGACATTAAACAACTCATTTAGCCATTTCTTCAATATTTTATAATCATTGCCATTTTCATACCTGCTTGGGCTATTCTGTCATTATGAAGAAACAGTGTATTGTGTCTGCAAAATGTGAGGCTTACCGATGCACCGAGAGCCATCTGTTGAGGTTACATATCCACGTGGACAAACACAAAAATAGCTTCCCACGGTGTTGGAACATTCGCCAGTTTCACATATCCCAGGAATGATGCTGCACTCATCAATGTCTAATCAAGGGAAGGAGAAGATGATTGAGAAAGGCCTTCATTAAATAGCTTTTAAAAGAGATTTTTTTGTTTTTTTAAAGAGTATGAGCGCATTCATGGTTGATTCATGGTTGATTAGGTCAGATCATATAACCCTGAAGATACTCGTTTCAGGCCCTAAAGAATTTCTCACATGTATCTATGGGAACTGAGATGAAAGCAAACTCCCACGGAACTTAAAACAAGGCCAACTAAAGCAGAACTCGATATCCTTTTTTAAAAAATGCAATTTAAATTGGAAATAAGTAAAAATGTCAATGTTTTAGTTTCCATTCTACTTCAACTAGGGAATTATCTTACTAGAGCCTTTAAAAAAACACATACATGGATTACATTTTAAAATACAGAATAACTATATTTGAAAATGAATAATTTTCACACTACTTGAACCAATGGAGAGTGGCAAATAACTTTTTTTTTTTTTTTTTTGCTTGGCTTTAGGATATGTTTTTGTACTTACATTTGAATATAGTGTATTTGACATTCTGGGAATAACTTCAATCTAAAATAATACAGAAACATGGCAAAGGGCAAAACTTGGGAGGCTTTGGGAAGTGTCCAGTTTTCCTATTGTACCTCCCTACATTTATCCATTCAGCATACCCAATGCTGGAAATGGTCTATTTCCTTTCCCATTAATGAAAAGTCTGCTTTCTTTTAAATTTTCCCTAAAGCAGAAAATCCAGCCATTTCTATAAACTTTTAATGTACTTCTCTTCTAGTTCAGTAAGCAGAGAGAGGTAGAAAATCTAACAAAGTTGCAATTAGGGACAACTGGGAGTTAATTGCTAATACATTTAAAAAGGAAATGAGCCATTGTGAGAAAAATCCAGCCAACAATCCTGGGACGTGGCTGCCTTTTTTAAGGAACAGAGGTAGCTAAGACCAATAACTAGAAGAAAGAACAATGAAAGCCATAAATGTAGATAATTACTGAAAAGTCAAAGTAAGCTGACTTTTAGTTTTTCTCTCTTTAGTTGCATGTATTCTTTTAAAACGCCCAATAAAAAAGACAAAAAAAATTATATTCTTATTGTAAACACACAAAATTTCTTTAAAACCCAAATTTAAAAAGAAAAAGGTTGGCAATGCCTTTCTTTCATCCTTCTATTGGTCTAGTCATTATTTTTTTCCATTTATTCTGACAAGTTGCTCTTGCCGACAAGCTTTATCAGGAAATAACTATATGCTTGTGTGTTTTCTTGGCATGTTCTTATAAAAAAAAGTTACCAGATTCAGACATTCTCTGAAATAATATCTTAATTTGAGGCTTAACACTTAGCCACTGAAGGCACAGAGGTACAAATAAAAAATCTACCAATTTCCCAAGAGACATCAGAATTCTAACATGAATTGACTACATAAGGAGTAAATATATAATGTGGTCAAAAAGCTGCCAACAGACTTAATCCAACAAAATAAAACCATGTGTGCAAAATTAGGACCTGTTGCATCCTGTGTTGCCGTCTTAGTACAGTGCATCTTAATACGACTGAACATGGATTCAGAAGAGAGATGAAACTAGAATAGCTACACTGAAATTACCACATAAACTGATCATCACCTCTGGATAAGGAAGAGAAAAAAAAGAAAGAAAAGAAGGGTACAAGGTAAAGCAAGCATTAAAAAAATGAAGAGCTAAAACTTGCTTTCTTGCTCTCTTAACGTCCAAAATTATACCAATTATCCAGGTGCTTATGGAGCCCAGGATTTCTGCAAATTATTAAACATTAAGAGACTCAACTTCTTCATTTAAGCACTGGCTTTTATTTCTAGGCATTTCCTTTCATAATAAAGAGCTTCCCCATGCCCTAGTCTTAAATACTCATGTTTGACATTTTTCTTTTTTGGAGAAAAAAAATCTGGGACATAGAAGAACATGTGGAGTAACATTCAACCTGTGGTTTTTGTGTTAAAAATTTTATTGTGCAAAAAAAACCTACGTGTTTCACAATTCTCTTTATAATTGAGTAGGAACCTTAAAAGGCTGGCTTCAATATAATTACACATAAAAGGCTCTCAGGTTTTATATAAAAAATAGAAAATGCTTTTAATTCATTTTTGAGGTAAACATCTCCCATATTTTAAACATTAAAAACTAAGGTGCTTTTTTAAAACCACAATAACACCAAGACTCCAAAATACTGACCAAAGCCCCTGCATTTTAATGTAGTGATGTCCAATTGAGACGGAAGAGTTCCCTTGAGCCCCTTGCAGAACTTAAGACTGGGGTGGCTTCTTTACTTGGCCGCAATGGTCAAAGGAGGGGAGCACACAGGTGAGCAGCTGCAGGAGCCAGGGCGAGTACCTTTAGATGCTGGCAGGAACAAACCCAGTACCAGCCCAAAGCAGTGTCTAGCTGTTGCCTGCAACCTCTGGAGCCTCAGAGAGTATGTGTTACAAACAATGCTCTTTTAGCTTTGCCATCTGCAGATGGCTTCAACGTTAAAAAGCTCAGTGCTCAGTGTGTTCCAAATTCTTGTCTGGCGTCCAGGAAGAATCAGGTAACATGAATGAACTGAAGGATGGTATACGCAGAGGATTTATTGAGTTATGGAAGTGGCTTTCAGTGGTATGGGGATCTGGAAAGGGGATGGAGTGGGAAGATCATATTCCCCTGAAGTTAGGCCATCCCCAGCCAAACTCCTCTTTGACCATCCTCGGCCGAACTCTTCTCCAAACATAGTCTCTGATGTCCAGCTGCCTCTTCACCTCTGGTGTTCAGATGCATCTTCTCTCCTTCTCTGTCATGCTACTCTGCTCTTTTGCCAGTGGAGCTTTGGGGATTTTATGGGTATGGGGTGGGAGTTGTGGCGGGTCAGGGTGGTTTTGGAAAAGGCAAAATACAGGCAGGAAAACAGGAATTCATGTTCTCATTTAGGACTGCAGGTCCAGGCTTGAGGGTGGAGTCCTTGCCAGGGACCCTCGCCCCAGTCTTGGACCCAGTATTTCCCTGCCTCCTGTCTGCATTATAATATTTATCCATCAATTTAAATTTAGCATTAACATTTATGTTCAGAAGGATACATGCACTTGGCTCTTTTGAATATTAGTTCTTCAATACTATATGTCATAATCAGACTTGAAAGTAGTATCTCCACAAATATAAGACATATATTACCTATGTATAAACAAGTGTGCCTAAAGGTGACAAATCTGCTCATGGGAAAAAGCAGTGTCTTAACAATGGGGATTGGTTTCATCCATGTTCTGCACACTGAATATGCTGCCACCTATCTCTCCTTGAATTTTTTTGAATCAGTTTGCAGCTTTAGTCTGCAAATATCAGAAAAACTGATTTAAACTGATATAAATCAGAAATTTAATACTGTCATATTGAAGTCCAGAGGTGGTTTCAGCCAATGTGTCTTGCTCAGTTTCTGTGAGACATGTTCAACTAGGCCCTCCTATGTATTTTGACTTGAGGTGCCTTCTCTGATTGGAGCAAAATGGGTACAGCAGGTTTAGGCTAGACCTTTGACTGGGACATCTAGTTGAAGACAGAGTGTCTTTTCCAGTGCTCTCTCTTGAGAGGAAGAAAAGTTTTTCCAGAAGCCTCCAGCAAATTATCCCTTTTGTCCTAATGTCTTCAATTGGGTCATATGCTAATTGCTGAATGATTCCTCTAGGCAAGAAAATGTTCTGATTGGCACAGGCCTGGAGTTCTGAACCAATTTTTGCGGCCAGTGGAGTGAAGTTAGCTTCCAACTAATAAAAACAATGACAACAACAAACAGCATGGGCAACTGTGTCTGAAAATACACCACAGTTGAAGAATGCAGAGTGTACCAGAATAGCTGGGAAACTGATAGACAATAAGCTTAGCTAGTTAGGCATACGTCAAATCCTGAAGAGCCAAACCAAGGACTGTGGCTTTTATTTTGAAGGTGATGAATGGTGTCTATGGAGGCGTTTAAACAAGAGAATTACATAAGCAAATCAATATTTTAGAAAGAAAGTTCTTGTGTTTAATGTAGACAGATGATATAATAGTCCAGGGATAAATATAGAGAGCTTGAAGTAAGGCTTTATGATGAGGAAGACAACATATACTCAGGAGAGAATACAAAGGAAAAATCAACCGGAAGGACTTTGCCACCAGAAAGATATCTCATACTTCTATTCTGATTGACAAGGACGATGACATAGTGCTATTAACAAAGAATGGAACATGAATGGAAAAATATGTTTTACAGTTAAGTTGAGCTTTGCACATTTTGAACTTGAGATGCTTGAGAGAAATCAGTAAACATTCTAATCTACATAGCTAAGAATCTGGGTATGAAACTTAGCATAGAGGTATGTTCTGAAGATAGACATTTGTGGTTTTATTGCCATATTATAAGGATTGCCTTTGAAATTGTAGCAACATATGAGATTTCCAAAGAAGACAAATGAAAAGACTAGAATTGAAGGAGGGAACCATGAGAACCATCAACATCTAAGAAAAAGTCAGAGGAAGAAAAGCAGAATGGGAGTCTGGGAAGGAAAGATCAGGGAGGAGGGAGGAATGATGTGATGAATGGAGGCTAAGGAAGAACACGGTGAAAAGGGGGATTGTCAAGTGTTACTTCAAAGGGCAAAAAAGAGAAAGACTGGCAAGTCTTTGGTAAAGTGAAGACTCTGAACACAGGCTTTTTAAAAAAAGGAAATGTAATCTAAACAAAACCATCTGACAGATTTCTGACTGCCAAACCACATAACCTCATATTTGTCAACCAACATTTCCTGTATATCTTATACTAAACAGAATATAATGAATAATTCGATAAGTTGTGCTAACGTGATCTCAGATATCACTGAATTCTAAGAACAACACCCTAGAGAGACTGTTCATTCTATTAGGTACATATCACAGGTAAAAGCCGTCTATGTAACAATTATGTTACAGAAACTTAGTACAAATAAAACAAGAAATTTTGTCTTAAAAACATGTTCTTAGAACATTTTGTTTCCATTGTTGCCAAGTATTACACATATTTGGACTATTCTGTATGGTATCTTTTTGCTATAGTAAAAAGGAAGCATATTTTTGCATACATTGAACTTCTACTTATTCATATACTGTCTGACATTAGGAAAATTCATGATTGAAATGTTAAGTGCAATAATTTGATGCCCATTTCCAGCTTTTCTAAAGACAACAGGCATTATTGATATTATAAATTACAATGGAATATTGATGTCTGCTTTTCTCTTTTCAGATTTTGAAAGCATGGTGTGCCTGAACTGTATTCAGCATTTCACTGTAATTTTATAAACAGTTTTACTGAGATATGATTCACATGCCGCACAATTCACACATTCAAAGTATAAAACTTCAATGATTTTAGTATAGTCACAAGGTTGTGCAGCTATTACTACAGCCTGATTTCAGAACATTTTCATCCTCCCATGTAGATTCCAGCCTATCAGCCATCATTTCTCCTATTTCCCTCCAAGCCTGGTCTCATTTCTGCCTCCATACATTTGTTCATTCTGGACGTTTCATATAAATAGGATCATAAAATATGTGGTCATTTGTGTCTGGCATCTTTCTCTTCACTTGTTTTCAAGGTTCATTCATGTTGGGGCATGTATCAGCACTTCATTCCTTTTAATTGGTAAATAATATTCTGTTGTATGGATATTATCCATTTATCAGTTAATGAGTACTTGGGTTATTTCCATTTTTCATTTCTTGGCTATAATAAATAAAGTTGCCATGAACATTCAGGTACTCATTTTATGTAGACACGTTTTCATTTCTCTTAGGTATATGCATATAAGTGGAACTGCTGAGTCATACAGTAATTCTATACCTAACTTGCTGAGGAACTCACAAACTGGTTTCCAAAGCAGCTGTAATAACTTACATTCCCACTAGCAATGTATGAGGGCTTCCCCTCATACATACCACAACCTCACCAACACTCATTATTATCTGCTTTTTTTTTTTTTTTTTTTTTTTTTTGCTTATAGGTATGAAGTGGTATCACGTTGTAACTTGGTTTGCATTTTCCTAATGATAAATAATGATGAGCATATTTTCATGTGCTTATTTGCCTTTTGTATATTGTCTTTGAAGAAATATCTGTTCAATTCCTTTGCCCAGTTTTTGATTAAGTTGCTTACTTTTTTTACTAATGAGTTATAAAAATTCTTTACATATGTCTCATATATTATATGATTACACATGAATTTCCATGTAAAGTTTTTTAAAAAGTTTTTCATTAATATATAATATTTGCACATTTTTATAGGACATGTGGCATTTAGTTACATGCACAGAATGTGTAATAATCAAGTCAGAGCATTTAGGATCATTTAGGATATTTCTCACCTTAAGACTATCATTTCTATGTGTTGGAAATATTTCAAGTCTTGTCTTCTATTTTGAAATATAAAATACCTTGTTGTTAAGGATAGTAACTGTACTGTTATCAAACATTGGAATGTATTCCTTTTATCTAACTGTATGTTTGTACCCATTAAGTAACTTCTGTTTATTCTCCACTAAGGCCAAACACCTTTCTCGGCCTTTCTTAACTCTTACTCTACTCTCTCACTCCATGAGATCAATTTTTACACACTTATTAGTGAGACCACGAAATATTTGTCTTTATATGCCTATCTCATTTGCTTAACATAACCTCCAGCTCCACCTATGTTGCTGCAATTGACACTATTTTATTCTTTTTTATAACCAAGTAGTATTTCGTTGCGTATGTATACCACGTTTTCTTTGTCCATTCATCCACTAATGGATGCTTAGATTGATTCCATATCTTTGCTACAGTAAACTAGGTTGCTATAAGCATGAAGATGCAGGTCTCCCTTTGATATAATAATTTCCTTTGAATAAATTCCCTGTAGTGGAATTGCTGGATCATGTGGGAGTTTCATTTGTAGTATTTTTGAGAAATATCCATACTGTTTTTCATATTGGTTGTACTAATTACATCACCACCAACGGTGTATAAGAGTTTCCTTTTCACCACATCCTCACCAGCATCTGTTATTTTCTATCTTTTTAATAACAGTGATTTTAACTGGAATAAGATGATATCTCACTGCAATTTTGATTTGCATGTCTCTCATGATTCTTAACACTGAGCATTTTTTCACATATCTCTTAACCATTTGTATGACTTCTTCTGAGAAATATCTGTAATTTGCAAATATTTTCTCCAATTTTACAGAACTGACTCTTCACTCTGTCGATTGTTTCCTTTGCTGTGCAGAAGCTTTTTAATTTAATAGAGTCCCATCTGTCAATTTTTCTTTTTGTTGTCTGTGCTTTTGAGGTCATAGTCATAAAACTCTTGCTAAGACAATGTCCCAGAAGGTTTACCCTATGCCTTCTTCTAGTAGTTTTACAGTTTCAGGTCTTATGTTTAGGTCTTTAATCCGTCTTGAGTTGATTTTTGTACATAGTGAGAGATAGAAGTCTAGTTCCATTTTTCTACATATGGATATCCAGTTTTCCCAGCACCATTTATTAAAAAGGATGTCCATTCCTCAAGGTGTTTTTGGCAGGTTTGGTGAAAATCAGTTAGCTGTAAATAGATAGATTTATTTCTGGGTTCTTTACTCTGTTCCACTGGTTTATGTATCTGGTTTTATGCAAGTATCATGCTGTTTTGATTACTACAGCCTTGTAATATATTTTTGAAGTCGGGTTAGTGTGATGCCTCCATTAAGTCTATATGAATTTCAGGATGTTTTTTCTAATTCTGTGAAAAATGACATTCATATTTTGATAGGGATCACACTGAATCTGTAGATCGTTTGGGGCAATATACTCATTTGAATAATTAATTCTTCTGAGTTAAGTATGGGATGTCTTTCCATTTGTGTGTCCTCTTCAGTTTCTTTCTTCAGTGTTTTGCAGTTTTCTTTATGGAGGAATTCACCTCCTTACTTAAATTTATTCTTAGGTATTTTATTATCGTTTTTGCAGCTATCGTAAATAGAATTCCTTCTTGCTTTCTTTTTTAGCTATTTCATTATTGGTGTATAGAAATGCTACTGGTTTTGTATGTTGATTTTTTTATCCTGCAAATTTACTGAATTTGTTTATCAGATCTAAGAGTTTTTGGTGCAACTTTTAGGATTTTCTCAACATAAGATCATGTCATCTGCAAAGAGAGACAATTTGACTTCCTCTTTTCTAATTTGTATGCTTTTTATTTCTTTCTCTTGTCTGATTGCTCTGGCTAGGACTTCCAGTACTATGTTGAAATATAAGTGGTGAATGTATGCATTATTGTCTTATTCCAGTTCTTGAAGGAAAGGCTTTCACCTTTTCCCCATTCAGTAGGTGTTAGCTGTGAGTGTGTCATATATGGCCTTTATTACGTTGAGGAATGCTCCTTCTGTGAATAGTTTGTGGAGGGTTTTTTCACAAAGGGATGATGGATTTTATCAAATGCTTTCTCTGCATCTATTGAGATTATCATATGGTTTTTATCCTTCATTCTGTTGATGTGATGTACAATGTTTATGGATTTGCATATGTTGAACCTATCCTTGCATCTGTGGTATAAATCACATTTGATTGTGGTGTGTTATCTTTTTGATGTGCTCTTGGATTCAGTTTGCTACTATTTTGTTGAGATGATGTTTACATCTATGTTCATCAGGTATATTGGCCTGTAGTTTCTTTTTTTTTTTTTTTTTGTTCCTGTTGTGTCCTTGTCTGGTTTTGTAGAATGCATTAAGGACAATACTCTCTTCTTCAATTTTTGGGAATAGTTTGAGGAGAATTGGAGTTAGTTCTTCTTTATCAGTTTGGTAGAATTTGGCATTGAATCCATCCAATCATGGGCTTTTCTTTGTTGAGAGATGTTTTATCACTGATTCAGTCTCATTGCTTATATTGGTGTGTTCAGATTTTCTATTTCTTCCTGATTCAATCTTGTTAGGTTGTATGTGTATACAGATTTATCGATTTCTTCTAGACTTTCCATTTTGTTAGTATATAATTGTTCATAATACTCTTTAATAATCTCTTGCATTTCTGTGGCATCAGTTGTTATGTCTCCTTTTTCATTTCTAATTTTGTTTAGTTAGTCATCCCAACTAATTTTGTTAGTCATCTCTCTTTTTTATTGATTAGTCTAGCTAGGGGTTTATCTATCACGTTTATGTTTTCAGAAAAACCAACTTTTTCATTTTGTTGATTCTTTATATTGTTTTTTTCTGTCTCTATTTTGTTTAGTTTTACTCTGATCTTTATTTCCTTCCTTCTACTAATTTGGGTTTTGGTTTGCTCTTGCTTTTCTAGTTCCTTGCTTTCTAGTTCCTTGAGATGCATCCTTAATTGTTTATTTGAAATCTTTATACTTTTTTGACCCAGGTATTTGTTGCTATAAACTTCCCTCTTAGCATTACTTTTGTTGTATATCATAGTTTTCCGTATGTTGTGTTTCCATTTCCATTTGTTTCAAGACATTTTTAAAATTTCCTTATTAATTTCTTCATTGACCCATTGATTTCATTTTTCAATGGCCATGTAAGGCCATGTTGTTGAATTTCCAAGTATTGTATATTTTTTCAATGTTTCTCTTCTTATTGATTTCTTGTTTTATTCTTTTGTGGTCTGAGAAGATATGTGATATGATTTTGATTTTTAAAAAATTTGTTGAGATTTGTTTTGTGGCCTAACATATGGTCTCTATCCTGGAGAATGTTCCATGTGCTGGTATAAAAAACATGTATTTTGTATCCATATGAAATTTAGGATTCATTCTTCAATTTATGCCAAAAAGCAAGCTTTAATTTTGAAAGGGATAGTATTGCATTTGTAGATTGGGAGAGTACTACCATCTTAACAGTATTAAGTCTCTCAATCTGTAAGCATGGTGTATCTTTCCATTTATTTAGATTGTCTTTAATTTAACAGGGCTTTACAGTTTTCAGTCATAAAGCTATCACTTTCTCTGCTAAATTTATTCCTGAGCCATGTATTCTTTTAATCCTATTATAAATAAAATCCTCTTCTTAATTTCATTTTCAGAATATTCACTGCCAGTGTATAAAAATGGAATTCGTTTATGTATATTGATCTTGCATAACTGCTTAAATCATTCACTGGTTCTAATAGTTTTTAGAGTTCACCATATCCACTAAAGTGAATACTGTATTCACTTCAGTTGTTACCTTGTCCACCAAACATGTATCATCTACAAATAGATATAGTTTTACTTCTTTTTTTCCAGTCTGGGTACCTTTTACTCACCTAATTGCCTAATTGCCTTGGCTAGAACCTTCAGTACAATGTTAAAGAGAAACGGTGAGAGTGGACATCGTTTTGTGCCCAATCTTATGAAAACCATTAATTCTTTCACCATTAAGCATGTTATTAGTTGCAGTTTTTCATAGATGCCCTCTATCAAGTTGAGGAAGTTCCTTTCTATTCTTAATTTTTTTCCTTTCTTTTCTTAATTTTCTGATCATTTTTATAATACAAGGGTATTGGTTTTTTTTTTTTTTCAAATGCCTTTGGTTTTTTGCATCTATTGAGGTGATCATGGCCCTTGTCCTTTATTTAAATAATATATTGCATTGATTAGTTTTCAGATGATGAACCAATCTGGCATTCCTGAGATAAATCTCAATAATGATGTATAATTCTTTCTATATGGGGCTAAATATGATCATTGATGATGTATATAGTCTTTTCTATATGGGGCTGGATTTTTTTTTTTTTTGACTTTTCAGGGACTTTAAATTATTGGTATTTAAAAATAATGTATTTCATGAGTTAAATTCTTATTTTACTTTGGAGAGGGTCTACCGAGATGTTATATAGCCATTCTGGAAGGCTTGTCCTCCAATTCCACATTCTTTTTAACTGAATTCAGGTTTTCTATTTAATATGAACCATTAGCCATTGGAGGAGGTCTTACTTATTACATTCTTACTGTAACTAAGAAAGCTGACATACTAACTTTTCCAGACGAGTCACTTAACATAAAAACATTTTCCTCTTATATATAATTTATTTGTGAGAAGGGGGACAAACACAGTCCCCAGTCTTCTTTTGATTTTTTTCCCATACAGTATAAGAGAACACATCAAATCTGGCAGGGACAGTTATGACATTTCTGAATTACCACTGTTTCGCCTTCAGCTTCAATAAGCAAATGTTAGCTTTAGTTATAGTCTATGTCTTGATCAAAGGTATTTTTACAGAAAAGGGTTGAATCAGGCTGAAATTTAAACACATTGAAATTTAGCTTACTGATGGTAACTAAATGGCCATAAAAAAGTATATCACTTAAATAAATATTTTGTTTGAAATAAAAAGAAACAATATTTAATGAAAATGATGCTATTCATTCTTTAAAACTCTCAACTTCTCTTTTTTAAAGAAATCAAATAAACAGGTATTGATTGGGCATATACTATTCATTCACGAACTCATGAAGTAATTGCCAATTAAAAAGGCCTTTGATTTGCCACATACCAAATACCTAAATGTGAAATAAGGCACAATATATTTATTCCATCAAAGAATACTAACAACATGCTACCTCAATTCAATCATGAGAATCTGCAAAAGTTCTTGGCAGACATAGTAACTGACTGATAAAGGGTCCTAAAGAATGGGGTGGAACTTTAGCAGGGAAGACAGGAGGGAGGAGTTCTTCTAGAGAGAGGAAATACTATAGCTAAAGTATGGAGGCAGCCAATTATAAGGCATGGAGGGGAAATCAGCAGCTTCCCATGACTTGAGGGCATTTACTTATAAAATGATAAAACTGAAAAGTTAAGTGACAGGCCTAGAATGCCATTTTCAGTAATCCACCCTTGCATTGTAGGCAATGAGGAGTAACTGAATCATTAAGCAGGCAAAGAGAGTGAGTGACCAGAACTTCACTTTAGGCAAAGATATCTACCAATGTCGAAAAAGATGATCGGGGTGATGTAGAAATGGGTCAGGGAGAGTAGAGGTGAAGTCATGGTCTAAACTCCAGCTAATGAAGGTGGAACTGGGGAAGAAAAGAATACATAAAAATATATCCTCAAAGTAAAGACAAGAATAAGGGAAAATGGCAATAAGTTTCATTATTAAGCTAATATTAATAAAATCAGTAAAGTAAAAAATATATTCTGGGAAAATTAATGGCTTCATGATTAATAATTTGAGTTACCAACATCTAAAAACTGTTGACTGTCTAGAGTAAGTTTTTGCAAGGTGATTGTAATCTATGGGTATAGACAGTTGAAATCATCAATGTGGATAAAATCAGTTGAGATGAATAACATAAAACAAAGATATTACAAATGAGGAAAAATGTTAAAGATAAGTCCTAAGGAGATATATTCATTTGAAAGAAGAGAAGCAAGTGAAGATACAGAAAAGGTAAACAGAGTCACCAGGATTACTGAAAAGCTATTAACTTTTAAGGAAGTCAATAGTGGTAGGCAGAATAATGCCCACCCAATGATATCATATTTAGAACTTATCAGTATGTGAGCTTACATGACAAAGAGAATTATGGTTGTTAATCAGCTGATCTTAAGAGGCAGAGGAGAAGCAAGTGAACATAAAGGAAAGGTAAACACAGTCACCAGGATTACTGAAAAGCTATTAAGTTTTAAGAAAGTCAACAGCAGTAGGTAGAATAATGGCCACCCTATGATATCATATTTAGAACCTATCAATATGTGAGCTTACATGACAAAGAGAATTATGGTTGTTAATCAGCTGATCTTGAGATGCAGAGATAATCCTAGATTATCTGGTCCACTGTCCGATATGCTTTCAAGAAACCTTCTAGGTAGAAAAAGGAAATAGAGTGTCAGATTGAGAGACAGATTTGAAGATGCTACACTACTGGCTTTAAAGATGGAAGAGGCCACAAGCTAAGGAATAAGGGCAGTCTCTAGAAACTTGAAAAGGCAAAAAAATGGATTGTGCCCTAGACACTTCAAAAGGAATGCAGTCCTGCCGACAACTGGATTTGGGCTTCGTTAGACCATTCTGACTTCTGATCTCTAGAACTGTAAGACAATAAATCTGTGTTGTTTTAAGCCACAAAGTTTGTGGCAACATGTTAGAGCAGCAACAGGAAACTAGTATGTTAAGGAAAATATTTAAGAATAAACAGAGTAATCAAGAACAGCAAATGCTATGAGGGATTCTAGGGAACATGAGCAATTTTACCAAAGGGTAAGTAATAAGTAGAAACTTAAGATGACTGGTATACACTAAGCTTTTGGGAAAATTTAAAGTTAAAAAAGGCAGCAAGGAATAGTATGGTGAGAAGTGACTAAAGAGATGAAAGAGTGGTTTTGTGATTAATGTGTTTTAGGATGGCTTGATAGATAAAGAGGAAGAGTCAGGAAAGAGAAGAGATCCCAACTAGAAAATGAACTTAAAGGCAAGGGTTAAAAGGAGTACGGAAAGGTGGTGAAATTAATGTGCAGAGCTGGAACATTTTGCTCTGGAAAAATGTGAAGACACTTCATCAAAGACAGGGAAAATGGAAAATGAGTATGTAGTAATAGAACTGAGGTTGAGTAAGTTCATGTCAGATATCTTTTACTCTTCTCAAGAGAGTAAAATAGAGTACAGATGTTACAAAACTTTACTGTGTATAAGAATCACATGGACAGCTTATTAAACATGCAAATTTTGACTTGCAGTCAAAATGCTTTGGTACTATCCTTTCTTTCCAAACACATAGCACTGATGGATAACATACAAAAAGAGAAAAACAAAAGAAGATGCAGCTGGTTCCAAAATAAAATATAAATATTTTTTTGGACCACCAATAGTATGGAAAAATAATGAGCTAAGCTAAAACCAGTTGGACTCCTTCTCCAGAAGCTGTCAGTGGTGGCTGAGAGACTAGGATTATACCTGATGACAATATGGTGAGATAAATTCTACAGCAGAAATAGTGCAAGGTAGCATGAGAATGCAGAAGAGAAAGGGGCCAGGAAAGACTTCCCTGGGAAAGGGACAGTTAAATTGAAACAGATAAACAGGCCTACAAACAGGCATGAAAATCAAATGGAATATTCTTCTCCAGGAAGAGGGAGGAGCACTCACAAAGGCAAGGTGGATTAGTCCATTCTCACACTGCTAATAAAGACATACCCAAGACTAGGCAATTTATAAAGAAAATAGATTTAATGAACTCATAGTTCCACATGGCTGGGGAGGCCTCACAATCATGGGGGAAGACAAAGGAGGAGCAAAGTCACATCTTACATGGTGGGAGGCAAGAGTGTGTGCAAGGGAACTCCCCTTTATCAACCCATCAGATCTCATGAAGCTCACTATCATAAGAAAAGCTTGGGAAAAACCTACCCCCCATGATTCAATTACCTCCCACCAGGTCCCTCCCATGACACATGGGGATTATTGCAACCCATTGTGAGATTTGGGTGGGGACACAGCCAAATCATATCATTTATTGAAAAACTAACTAAATCTACCTGTGTCTGAATCAGAGTGTGTGGAAAGAAGTTAGGCTAGAGAGGTAAACAAAATGATGAGGCAGGAACTTTATCCTGAGAACAGGATATCCACACAGGAAAGTGACATGACCAACTTGTGATTTAGAAAGGTGGTTGTGCTGCAGCGTAGAGAATGGACTGCAGTGGAACATACAGACAGCAGGAGTCCTGAAAGAAAGCTGTTTCAGTAATTTAGAAGAGAGACTATGGTGACAAAGGCAGGGAAGAGGATGAATTCAGAATACATGTAGAAAATATATTTAGACTCCATCTAAATGTCTTGGTGATAAAATGGGTGAGTTGTACCCAGGTTTATAACTTGGGAAAGAGAATGAATAATTGTGCCAATCACTGTTATGATGAACATGAGAACTGATGATAAGGTACACGTAGGGTAGGTGTAGTGGGGCTGAAGACTCGGTCTGTGTATGTTGAATTTGAGATAATTGTGGGATGTTTAAAGTATACGCGCCTGGCAGGCAGCTGCATACAAGGTAGTAACTCAGAAGAGAGAGCTGTACTGTAGTTTGGGGGAGCCAACTGCTTATAGATGATTGTTCTGCAGGGATGTGAGGTAAGATAAAAAATGCAAAATGTCCATCTAGTGATTTGGATTAAATTAGTTTCACTTGACTGGTGTGAACAATCCCTAGATTAGAATGGGTTATGGAGTAAATGAGAAGTAAGAAAACAGAGAATGAGTAGGGATAATTCCAAAGTTTGATGTGAACAAGAAGGAAGCGAGAGGGCAGTTACCCAAGGAGAAGATAGAAAGGGAAGGATATTTTTTACAATGACGAAAAACACCACGGGTTATGCAGAGGATGAACGCCTGTGGTCTGTCACATTATAACAATATTTGTGCATTATTTCAGGGTTCTACTACAGTACAATAGATATTCTTTCTTGTTCCTCTTTTCTATTATTATTAGTCTAGAGAAGTACATTTAAAATAGCCTTTGTTAACATTAACGGGAACTAAGGGAACTTTTTAATTATGAGTTTTTTGTTCACTTAGGCTGAATAATAGCATTTTTGAAAGGCTACTGCTGCAGCAAAGTAATGAATAGTTCCCTTTGGGCCTGAAATCAATACTGCATCTTTCTAAACACTAATTTGCAGTAACTCAGGCATGAAGTAATAATGGTGGCAAGAGGCAGTTCCATCACAGTGCTTTTTAACATTCTAACAGTCTGAAAGCTATCTCTATTTCAAAATACATAAAAGTTACTGATAACATAGTCAAACAATATGAGTTTAAGTATTTGGTCTGCATTCCAAAGCAAATATTTCTTGGAAAGCATAGCCATTTGCCGGCAGTGATTTTCTTTCTCTCTTCTTCCTTTTTT
This sequence comes from Sapajus apella, assembly GCF_009761245.1. Classification (NCBI taxonomy): domain Eukaryota; kingdom Metazoa; phylum Chordata; class Mammalia; order Primates; family Cebidae; genus Sapajus; species Sapajus apella. The sequence goes on along the minus strand of NW_022436941.1, from coordinate 12,240,550 downwards.
TTTCTATCTCTGTCCCTCTCTCTTTTTGGGGGGGAGGTAGTTTACTCAGGGTGGAAGCATTTTGTCACCCTTTGTTAGGCCAAATTTAGGACACGTTAGGGAAAACTTAAAACATAGACCTTTAATATAAGTGAGACCAAGCTATTTATGTTTCAAAATACTGAAGACTTAACACAATGACACTAAGCTTCTACACAGGAATATTTTTTAACAATTAAGTGGCAAGCTGTGAAAACCATGTCCTCCAGAATATTTCTTTCCTCCAATCATCCTCACTTTTCACAATTGCCCTAAACATTTTAAATAAAGGGAAGTTAAATTGAAAGACTCCCTTAATGTTGGGTAAAATCTAAAATTCCAGCAGTGCAAATGTCAGGAAATTCCAAAGTTAAATTTACTATACTCATTTAAACTTGGCAAAGCTGCAAGAATTTAGGATTCGGAATGTGGTATTTAATAAGGAAAATTTAATATTTTCCCATTAAACATCAGTACATGAAGGTGTAATCATAAAATCCTGGGGATTTTAAAATGTATTTTGGCATAATGCAGTAAGAACATTAATTTAAGAAGTCTTGATCTTTTATTAGTACTCTAAGGATGCATCTGAAAATCATTTATTTTGTATCTTCTAAGTAAATGGCACCAAATGAAAAAGAAATCCATCCTACATTCCACTATCGAATTATCATATAAATGAACATTAGCCTCTGTGCTTTTCATACTTATTACCTTAAAAAAAATAAACTCAATGAAAATGGCACCCTGTCACTAGGACACATATATGTGTAATTTTTATAAAGAATGTTAATCTTCAAATTTGTAGAGTTGGAATTTTCTTAGTATTGATTGATTTTCTTATTCTTTTGATAGGTTACATTCATATATACTCTAAATAAATTTTAAAAAGTAGCTGCAATACATTGAACTACATAGACCTATCTGTGTATATGCAAAAAGTTGGTTGTGTACATGTGAATGTGTGAGTATCCTAACGGTTTGCCTGTAAACCACACACTTTGATCTTCTCAATGGGGTGATGAAATTGCATAAACCCAACAAGTCATTCACTAGCATTACCTGTGCAAAACGACAAATTCAAAATAGCTAAATGGAGAGACTACCAATTCTGACTGAACTTCATTAGGACCACACTCTAACTGTGCTAATATAGCATAGACACATTCATATTACACATCTGGACAATTCTCAAGTGCACCCAAACACTTCAGAGGTCTTCAATGAGACCTCAAAAACCTTCGTATTTGAAATTCCCTTTTCCTTAAGTTACTGAGAGCACCTGCTGTTTGATGATTTATGCAGAAGTTAAACTTTTGCCTGTAGACTTAGGACGATAAGTCACGAAGCTGAAAGTGTTTTGAATAGTTACATGTCAACTGAGAGAATATATGGTAATGAGTATTTGAAACTGCTAGAGTGCAAGCAAAAAGCAACTATTTCTCCCACTGCCATTTTGCAGATTCTCTCTTGCCCAGTTTGTTCTTGATCCTAGGAAATCGCATGCAGTTCCCACAGGTTTTCCTATCCCCTTCAGTTAAAATGTACACTCAAATCTAATAGTCTCATAACTCTAACCCTTCATTCAGTTAAAGCTTCCCTTCTTCCTAGGGTAAGCATCACCCAGGCTCAGAAGCTGTCAGTGATGAAGGGGCACAATGTCTTCTTCTATCTTTCTAGTCCTTTCTTTCTAGCAGGTAACTACTCTGAGCACTTTCAAGGTTGCAGTAAGGAAGTGAGAGGACAAGTATTAGGAACAAAGATCTTTCTTGATTATGGAGCTATAATCTCCTGGACTTTTCCTTCTCAGTCTCCTTTGCTGCTTCTTTCTCATCTCCTGTACCTTTAAATGTTGAAATGTTCTAGGGCTCAGTAGTTGGACTTGTCTAGCAAAATGTCTCCCCTGATTGACTTTATAAAGTCTCATGGCTTTAAAGGTCAACTCTAAGTTGAAGACTGCCAAGTTTATATTGCCAACCTTGACCTTACCCTTGAACTTGACTCATATGCAATTACAAATATCTATCTAAATGTCTAACAGATGTCTCAAATTAACCCTCTAAAACTGAGTGCCTGAGATGGAACAGGGACCTCTCATAGGGGCCTGAACTTCTGCCTGCCCCCCACCCCACCAAGCATGGAAATAAAAGATAATCTTGAGTTCTTTCAGGAGAAAGTCCAGGCACATAGCTAGCCCTGAGAAGTAACTTGATAAGCAAGAAGGTAATAACAGCTTAAAACAATAACCAAGGGTTTCGAATCATGAGAGTTTTGTTCGCTACAGAAACTAAATATAGCATCTTAGCATATATCCCTGAGTTGTTTTTCAGAAACCCAGAACCCCACCAGAAAGATCTGCTGGCACATAGACCTCAGATCAAGAGCAAGGGTAACTGAGGACTGAACTCTGACGGCCATTCTTTGTTCTAAAAGTTCTTGAGGGACCTGGAGATAGCCACGCCCTTAAGCCAGAGCTAACATTCTTTTCTGCTGACTCCAAAATTTTAAACAAAGCTGTTCTTTCTTAACGAATTGCATATTGGAAATTAGTTGACTCTACCTATGGTCTGTAAGCCCCTGCTTCAAGATACACAGCCTCTGTTGGTCAAACCAATGTGTAAGCTCCACGTATTGATTATGACTTTGCCTGTGACTTCTGCTTCCCTGACTTTAAAAATCCTTACCTATAAGCCATTGGCGAGTTTGGGTTTGAAGCACGAGCTGCCTGATTCTCCCTGCTGGGCACCCTGCAATAAATGCCTCATTTTCTCTTGCTGCAATTTTGATGCCAGTGTTTGCTGCACTGGGCAGGTGAACCCAAGTTCGGTTCGGTAAACATTCCTGATAACTTTTTCCTCGCTACGTTCTGCCCACAGATGTTCTCCATCTCAGTTAATGGCAATTTCAACCTTCAGTTCTAAAAACCTTGACATTACTCAATTCTCTTCCTCCCCACCCCACAGCTCATCTGTCAGCAAAGTCTGCTGGCTCAACCTTCAAAATACATCTGGAATTCAACCACTTCTCATCACTTTTACCACAAAACCCCTGGTCCAAGCTACCATCAAGTCTCACTTAAGATTATAGCAGGAGCCTCCCAAGTGGTCTCCATGCTTCTCCACTTGTTCCCTTATTATCCAGTTACCACCCCGCAGCTGGAGTAAACCTTCCAAAATGAAGGTCAGAATATTATACTTCTTAATTGAAAAGCTCTAATGGCTCCCGTCTTGAGAATTCGAACTGCAGTCCAAAGTACTCACCGGCAAAACCCCTCCCCATGGAGCCCTAGGCTAAATATCTAAACCCATCTCTTACCAAATAGTCTCCTCCTTAGTGCTCAGCTCCAGTTACACTGGCCTCCTAATGTCATCCCCTAGACACCTCAGGGGTGCCTCTACCTCAGGTGCACTGCACTTGCTGGTCCCCATCAGGAACTCAGCCCTGGTTTCTCACTTTACTTCCTTCACATCTTAGCTAAAATAAGGCCATGTCAGTGACTTTCCCTGGTTGCCTGTTTAAAATTCCATGCCGCATTAGCATTTTATAGGCTCTCATCCTCTTTTATTTTCATTCTGACATAGTACAGACTTTAGTTGTTTACTGCCTGTTTCTTGTGTCTATAATGTAGCCTTTATGAGAGGGAAGATTTTGATCTGTTTTGTTCATTACTCTATTCCCAGGGTCTAGAAGAGTGCCGGAACTCCATAAATATATTTCTGTATGAACGATTCAGGTATCAGTGCCCTCTGGCGTGGCAGGTCCAAAGTCTATTGCGTTACTGATATTTTGAGAATCCTCCCAATCCTAAGGTCTCTCCTCTTTCGTGGACGATTCTAGGGATAATATCTCCTCTACCTGGCCACTTACAACTCTCTCATCGGCCCCAGGTTCCTGACAACTTATCCTCATGCTGGGATCAGCCACCCTCCAGGTAGTTGCATGGACAGAGCCCCCCTCAGGACCATTCAATTCATCTCTTTTCTGTGAGACCCTCACTTGGCAGATGGGAAAGTCACATGTCCTCTGCCTTTCAAACTCTGGAAATGCTGAACAGCCTTTCCAGGTGTGAGTCTGGCTGTACTCCTTACCTTCTCCCTCTCCCACACTATAGTTCATGGATGTCACTTGTCAAAGGAGATCCCCAATACTGTTCTCTTCAACCTTTTTGAGTAATCTCTTTTTACACAACTTGGAGGGAGTGATGGGTCACTAAAGGCCAAACAGTTTTCCCCTTCCTTTCATCACTTCTGTATTCCCTCTTCCCACTCCTACAGCTCACGGGCTGTGCAAATGCTAAAGACAATAGTTCACAGTATAGAAGTATGCCTAAAAGAACTGCAAATGAAATTTTAATTGTCTTAAAGAGGAACAGATTCTAGAATATATTTTATTCATGAAATCACACCATTTTTTAATTCCAGATAGTAAATCAAAATATTAATATTTAATTACCTAGCCACTACAAATAGTGTTTACCTATAATTGCATAAAAGATGTATACACAATGCAACATTATACTTTGTGGAAAATAACTTCAAAATAACAATCTTGCATCTTGAAACTACAAGGAAAATAAAGATAGAGAAGAAATATTTTAAAATGAATAACCAAATTTCAAATCAATGTCAGGATACTATACTTTCTGTTTTGCTTCACTTGTTAATTATGAGAAATATTTTTTCTATCATAGTAAATTATGAAAAACATTCCATGTGAGAGAAAAGATATAATAATTTAATTTGTGAATGGTGATATTCTATAAATGTATTAAGCTGAATTAATTTCTAAGCCTACAACTAAATTTTTACAGTATGGTTTCACTAAAGCATCAAATGGAAACCTTTTTATTTTTGCAAATTTCAAGTTCTCTATTGCAAAACATCTTCAAGGACTACAAATCTGTTGTACTTAGAATTGAACAAAACAAGAAAGCAAACTCTGAGACTTTTTTCTGCATATTATTTAAAGCTCTGTTTTTTTCACTGTTGTATTTCCTTTCCTGTGAGTTAACTTCTAATATTTTGGTTATTTTTCTATTAGATGTTAGCCATTTTCTTATTTCTAAGGGCTTGTCTTTAATTTAGCCCTTTCAGCCTTTAATATTACTTGCAAATATTTTCTCTTCGGTATTTTCTTTTGACATTCTTTTTGATATCTTTGCCAGTAGAAGTTTTTTGTTTTTCATTTTTAAAAACTTTTCTGTAGTTGAATGTATCAGTTTTCTTTTTTAATTTCTGGTTTTTAACATAAAGGAATTCTCTAACGTTTTATTATCGTACATTTATTGTTCTAGCCTTTTAAAATTTAAGTCTTTACTTTTTTGTTATATTTGGCTTTTTTATTATGTTTTATATTCATATTTGAAATGTGGCATTATGCTTAAAGCACTTTCTTTCTTGTTCACCTTCATGTTTAAAACACAACCTAGTTATGTCTAAGCCTATAGCAGTAGTTGCTTATATTTTTTCTGTTGCAACATCATATTTAAAAATTAAAATACAGGCCGGGAATGGTGACTCACACTTGTAATCCCAGCACTTTCAGAGGCCAAGACACGTGGATCATTTGAGGTCAGGAGTTTGAGACCAGCCTGGCTAACATGGTGAAACCTCCTGTCTACTAAAAATACAAAAATTAGATGGGCATGGTGGTGGCTGCCTGTAATCCCAGCATTTTGGGAGGCCAAGGTGAGTGGATTACTTGAGGTCAGGGGTTCAAGACCAGCCTGGCCAACATGGCAAAACCCCATCTCTACTAAAAATACAAAAATTATCACGACTGTAATTTCAGCATTTGGGAGACCTAGGCAAGTGGATCACCTGAGGTGATCTCCTTCAACACGTGGAGATTATGGGGTTTAAAATTCAAGATGAGATTTGGATAGGGACACAGCCAAATCATATCAGGTACCTCAAAAAAGAGTTTAGGGGTTTGCCCAATTTAAAGAAATAAAACTGGAAATCAGAGCATTCGGGTGAGGTTGATGCAACAATGATAGGTCAAGACCTTCTTTGGGAAATCACTTTCTAAAAGGTCTACTTCCTCTATCAGAGGATTGGAAAATCATGTTCAACAAATAAGTTTGAACTTAGACTGAAGTACTAAAGGATATATTATCTTTACAATCCTCTCTTTTACCAAATTGTTGTTATAACTTTCAGTACTTAATATTGATCTTGCGGCATGAGAGGTTTTTACTATAATCCTTAAAACAGGTAAGAACAAAACAAAAAGCAATTCTACTTTAATGTAATAGAACATAATAGATTATTATGATACTCTATTGCTAATGGGAAAAGGGAAGCTTTGATTTATAGTCACATAGTCCTGGTAGCATTTCTGGGAATCTGGAAGATGAAACCTATAGCTGAAGAATATGTTTATGCTTCAGATTAGCATCAACTATATAGCTAGTTAAGCAAGCCATGCAAAATTTCATTTGATAGCATACAGCTGTTAGTTAATAGTGCCAAAATTTTCCTCTGCTGCTCATCAAACAGCACAAACCTGCAACCCAACCCTTCATTTGTCTTATGTTAGCTGCTGCTAGACTGGGACAAAAATATACCTCAGATAGTTTTATAATTAAACTGGAAAATACACAGTAATATGTAAAATATGAAACCACAGACTTCTAGGAAAACCAAAGCTTACATAAAAACATATCAACACACTCAGTACCCATATGACATTAAAAGAAACCTTCACATATTGTAAATTTATTTGTTTATTTATTTTGATTTTACATCTTCTGAAATAAGGGCTCTTTAAATAGCTGTCTTCTGGAAGCAAGTAAAACAACTACTGGCACTTGGAGAAACCATTTACCTAACCTTGTGACCAATACAGCAGGTGACTATAACTAAAATTCTCAGAATCTTTCATATTATCCTTAAAATATAAGTCTTTGTACTAAAATCCAGTAAAGGCAAAGTATGGATGAGAAACACTATACTAAGAAAAGTTTGCATTAAGTTAAGGAGAGGTTCTTGGCCTGAAACTAAGAAAGAAAGATAATTCAAGCATTATCACAGCATTATTTATTTACATCTTGCCATAATATACTCCCAAGGATGCATCTAAAAGAAATAGCAGTCCATAACAGCTTTCTAAAGACTTTTTTACATTTTTTAATGCCTGGTGGTGAATAAACTACATATATAAAAGGGCAGTAAGTGACAGCACTGGCAAGAACTACAGTCCTGGATCTAGGTATTATATTTCAAGTTTTGTTACATTTTTATTTGACTACAGCAGGATTTCTTTAGAGTAGACGAATTTCCTTCAGGCACCCAGCCAAGGTAATTTGTGAGATAGTTTCTCTCTCTCTCCTTCTCTCTATTCCTCCTACTCTTCTTCCCTGTCCCTCTCCTTCTTTCTTCCTCTTTTTGTCAACCGAATATAAAGATACATATAAATATTATAGAACTTGCATTTTATTTTGGCTTCCATTATTGTTTTTTTCATTTCCACTATGAAATGGCTATTATATGTCAAGCAAATTAAAAATGTATTGAGCAATTATTTAGTAAGTTAAAGGGAGGTAGCATTTCATATACCTTTTTCCTCTAATGGCAAAGTTCAAAATGTTCATCTGATCCTTTCATTCGGGGTAGAATAGGTTTTCCTATCATTAACACACATCTAATTTTATGTCTCTGAGAAAGATGTTTTGGAGGCTCTCAATTTTTCCAGTCATCTTTAGCAGACACTGAATTGTAAAAATCATGAGAATTACTTTACCATGCCTTTTTTTTCATAATTTTTTCAAAAGAATTTAAACATACAATGGTACTGGGGAAACAACATTGATTCTCAGTATTTGGGAAACTTTTCCTGAATCCACCAAAGTGCAATTTCCTGACCACTGTCTTATGCTAAATAAATCAAGCCCTCCAAGTCTTAAATGTCCATTGCTGTCATTTAGGTGGAACTGGGGCAGGGAAGTAAAAACAGGCTGAGACCAGTCAGGAATTCGTGGATAATCTTAAATCCCTAGTTTCACATTTTTCTCATCTCATGATAGACTTGGGGGCATTTCATTGCCTGTTAATACTATCATCAGACTAGGCAAATATGTGCTCTGGTAGGTCAACTTTGTTATTTTCAAGATTTGTTAGCTTTTTAAAAGAGTTTATTTATTAGAAACTATACTAAAAATCATCATGGAAATGATACATCAGATCTCTTCTACAATTAATTTGTTTGCTGTCCTTGTCTTTAACAATGACCTAAAGTGTCTAATGCTTTATATGTTATGCATAAAAACCTTAGGCAGAAACAGCATTATTATCCCTGCTGTAAAGATACAGGCATTAATTTCCTTGAGATAACACAATTCTTACGGGGTGCGGCTGGAGCACAGATCAACATTTGGGTCCCAAATCTTAGGTTGTTGGCCACTATGTTCTCTTCCGTCCCCAAATTTATTTCCTGAATTTTACTGAAAACTTAAATTGTCATTTTTGTCTATAATTTTCCTCTTGTTGCGGGGATAAAAATGTTTGAAAAAAATCGTTTTTTTAAAAAAGTTAAAATGTCATCTGGATATTTCAAATTTTGCTCCAGATTCACAATCCAGACTAAACACTGTCTTCACATCCTCAAGATTACCTTTTGCAGAATAATATTCTTTTGGAATATGTATTTTTTTTCACAGATTTCATGTTCATGACAATGATGTTACCCACTGTGCCTCAAATAAATAACTCTTTCTGGTCTAGGCTTTTATAGAAACCTATGCATGCAACTTTCCATGTAAACCATTTTGTTTGGGTTGAAATTAAAGGAGTGACGTCATTTCAATCATTCCCCATGAAATATTGCTGTTAGTTGACTAATACTGTCAAGGTGCTGTCCAAGTTGCTTAACACATGTATTTTACCAGTGCATGCCATTTGTGAGAAGAAACTAAAATAGTTTAGATTGGCAACTTCTGATAAATAAGCGAGGGGGTGCTAAGTGCTCATTTTGCCTCATATGTCAGCTCTGAGCTGCTGTTTGGCTGCCCCTCTGGAGCTGCTATCATTCCTCCCTGCTGGTCTCACTTTCCTGGATGTGATGTTTCCATTTACGAAACACAGCATGGGCTTCTAAAAATCAGACTGAAAATATTACTGCTGGTATGCCCTTCCTAAATAGTTTATAAAGGCATACACACTTCAAATTTTCACTTCATATTTTAACTCTTAATATATATTCTCCAAATGACTCTGCACTAAATTTTGAAACTACTCAGTGCTCTGCCTCCCAACATAAATGAATCATAAAAAGTGGATTCCTTAGTGCAAAGAACTTTCACTGGATTACAAGTAATTGTCTATTTTCTATGGAGAAAGAGAGGAAGACGGTAGCCCTGAGTGATATCATTTTTGCTTAGTACAAATAAGAAAAATTCAAAAAAGCCTTTGATTCTTAAATCTAGTAGCTCCACTTAAGAAAAAAAAAAGTATGAAAATATTTGCAGTATCTTTGTTTCTCCTGCATGATTTTCTAATCTGAACGATGAGCCCAGCGCCTCATGGAAGAGACATAAAAAGTAATCCAGAAGACAAAGTCCTTTAAACCAGGGTAGAATCCCTTGGCAGTTATTCCTCCACCAATCTGGGCGGAGGGCTGGGAGACACACAGTCCTGGACTGAGGTGGATATGGAGGTCGCTCGCCCTAACTGCAGGGAATATCAAGCTCTTTTTTTTTTTCAGTCAGGCACTCAGCAACAGTAAGCCAGAACAAGGCTCCAGCATGCTAACATTGTTATGACCTAAGCTGCTCACACAGAAATCTCTCATGATAGAAATGTGAATGAGTACCTTTTTGGTAATGAAGAGATCAAAAGAGAGGACAGACAGACATTCCTGGGGAAAACCCAAATGACTCTGGCTCCAGGGTGGAGTTCACAGACTCAACTTAGAGTAAGATACCTGGTACAACACTGCACAGAGTGTATGTACTGGAAAGTATGTTGAATACTATTCACAATGGAAAAAAATCGGTAAACAAATGCCCATCAATGGGAAAGCTGATGAACATGCGATGGTATAGCTACATCCTGGAATACTGTATCCCATTCTAAAGAATGAGTTAAAGTAGCATGCAATTACACAGATCAATCATGTCATTATAATATGAAGTGAAAAAAGTAAATTCCACACAGCATCAAAAGTCTTTTGTAAAGTTTAACAACAGCAGTAATAATGATGATGATGATGAATGGAGTATGTCTAGATTTAATAAAACAATCTAAAACTTAACAAGAAGATGTAAGATCCCTATACAAAATGAGGTTATGTGGAGGCCTCATAACTACCATGGGTAGATGCAGGTTATTGTCATGGTCCTAGCTTTTGGTTTTGGTGGTTTCATGAGTACTTATTATATTATAATAACAAAGCAAAAGTAGGTCATGGATCAATAATAATAATCATAAATCAAATACTATGATTAATACAATATTATGCACCTGAAAGAGAAAGAGGGAGCACCATATATAGAGAGAGTAGCCTAGATAGATGAATAGATACAGAAACAGTATGTATGTATGGAAAGATAGAAAGACAGGAGAAATACTGAAATAAATAAATGAAAGCATCATAAAAATGAAGAAACTGATGTGTTTTCTATTTTGAAAGTCCAAATTTCAGTAGGTCATGTAGTTTATTTACATTTGGTGACCAGGATTTTACCAGCTTTTTGTTTATAAATGACTTAACATCTTTTTTCTTCATAACATGACTACCACAGGCTCAAGTGCAGCGGCATGATCCCAGGTAACTGCAACCTCTGCCTCCTGGACTTAGGTGATCGTCCTGCCTCCGTCCTGCCTCAGCCTCCCGAATAGCCAGGACCACATGCATGCACCACCACGTCTGGTTAATTTTTGTATTTTTAGTAGAGACAGGGTTTTACGATGTGGCCATGCTGGTCTCAAACTTCTAGTCTCAAGTGATTCACCTGCCTTAGCCTCCCAAAGTGCTGGAATTACGTGCTGAGTCACCATGCCGGGCTACATTTGCTCATTTAAATATTATATTTTTCCAAAAGTATATTATAATCAGCTTCATTGTAATTACCATCTTTATCTGTCCCTTAATGTCTGTTTTATTTCTACTTCAAATCACCGAATATATTTAAATGAGATTTTTCTCTGACAGCAATTAACGGGAGGATCAAAGTCAAACACATTTTATTTGATACTCTTAAACTTTTGTTGATTTATAAAAGTAATAGTTTAATGATAAGTGAAAAGGTCGCATATTTTCATCCCACATTCAGTAAGCATTAGATGTGCATGATATTGTCTGCTTGGCAGCACATAATGTGCCATAGATATACCTAGTGTTATAAAGGTTGCAATGCCCTGTGACAGAGGCTCTAACAACTTTGTATACATTGTTCCAGGAAGACAAGAGTTTTGGACAGAAATTCATTGGAAGCTTAAGAAAAAGAGTGACAAATAAATGGGTCTTCCCAACCCCAACCTTGGTCTGAGTTTTAAATTTTTTGAATAGGTAATACATTTACATGGTTCAAAGTCAAAAACTTAGGTTAGGGCACTCAATGTGAAATCTCCTCTCCATTCCTTTTTCCAAGTCAGGCAATTTTCACCCCTGAGAATATCCAATGACAGACTTTCTAGTCCTTCCAAGGACATTCTATGCATTAATACACACACACACATACACAAACACTGTTTAATATTTTTTATGAAAATGCTTACAAAATTGCTTTTGTCGTGTAACAATATACCTTCAACATACATTTATATCGATATGTAAAGTGTCTGCTACCTTTTTGTGAGGATGAACAGTTTCCCACTGTGTGCATGTTTTATAATTGAATCAGTCCACTATCCTGTATATGTTTACTATATTTTGCTACTAGAAAAAATGACAGAAGGAATGACGTTATTAAAATTCATCATTTCCTGATTATGAGTCTAGACAAAACAACTTTCTAGAATTAAAATTAAGTGATTAAATATTATAGTACAGATATTTGTAATTTTGACAGATATTTCTAAATTGCCCTCTATATAGGGCACTTTTATATTCTTACAGGAATTTGTGAGAGTGTCTATTTCTTAACACCTTCACCAAAACAGTTTGCCATTAGAATTTTTACTTTATCAACATTTAGAAATAAAAGATAGTATCGCACAGTTTTACATTACATATTCTTATTCTAAATATACTCTGCTTATATAATTAAGGATAAATGTTTTTGTGGGTCACTGGTATTTCCCTCGCCATCAGAATTCAATTCATCTTCTTGATTATTTAATTGGATGTTTTCTTACTGATTTGCAGAATCTCTTTTACTAGAAAAATTTGTCTTTATATGTGTTATGAGTTGCAAATGTTTTTCCCAGTTTAGCATTTTTCTTTTTTTTTTTTTTTTCTGGTTAGTAAGGTTTCTTTCTTTCATTGACATGTAACTTATTTTATGTAGTTGAATTTACCAATCTATATCTCTATAGCTTTCAGGTGGGCAACACACTGAAATATGCTTTCTCAGGTCTAAGACTATATAAAAATACTCATGATTATTTTTAGTATCTTTTTTTGTTAATATCTGTATTTTTGATTCATTTAAGATTTACCCTGGCATAAGATGTGACATACAGATCCAAATTTATCTTTTTCAAATAATACCCTGTCATCTCAACATGATTTACTGCATATTTGATTTTTTTCCCTTATTGATTTAAATGTCACAAATTCAAATTTTACTGAAAGTTTTATTGTGTTTCATTTGGCTATTTACATACTAGTACCATGGCAATTCAAATATTTTAGCTTTATAACATGTTTTAGTATCTAAAATGTCTTGTTTTCTATTCTCGCAAATATTTTGCTATCTTTTCTTTCCATAGGAACAGTAAAGTATACTCTTGGTTATTTTAAAACTATTTCTTTAGACTATTGTTATTAACTCCTGTATTAGTCCATTTTCACATTGCTATAAAGAGGTACATGAGACTGGGTAATTTATAAAGAAAAGAGATTTCATTTTATTGGCTCATTGTTCCGCAGGCAGTACAAGAAGCATAGCTAGGGAGGCCTCAGGAAACACACAATCATGGCGGAAGGTGAACAGGAAGCAGGCACCACTTGCCTGGCCAGAGCAAGAGAAAGAGAGAGAGAAGGGAAAAGAGCTGCACACTTTTAAAAAACCAGATCTCATGAGAACTCATTCACTATCACGAGAACAGCAAGGAAGAAATCTACCCCCATGATCTAATCACCTCCCACAAGGCCCCTCTTCCAGCACAGGGGATTACAATCAGCATGAGATTTGGGTTGGGACGCAAACCCAAACCATACCAACTCCCTTCTGTGAACAAAGACAAAGTTAGTTCAGTTCCACTCTCTTACCCCTACTTTTGTTTTCCAAGACCTGCAATTATAATTCTAAAGTCATAGTGAATGGATTATTTAGGCACAGAATAAATTGTAATTTAATGAACAGAAAATATAACAAAATCCCTTAAGTGAATATCTAACACATAAGCCAGAGAGGCAGCAGAGAATACTTTGGAGAGAAATGTTTACTTTTTCAAGAATTAACCCTCATGGGCTAACTTCTTTTTTTTTTTTTTTTTTTGAGACACAGTCTCACTCTGTTGCCCAGGCTGGGGTACAGTGGCACAATCTCGGCTTACTGCAACCTCCGCCTCCTGGGTTCAAGCAATTTTCCTGCCTCAGCCTTCCAAACAGCTGGGATTACAGGTGCAGGCCACCATACCTAGCTAATTTTTTTTTTTTTTTGTATTTTTAATAGAGACAGGGTTTCACCATGATAGCCAGGATGGTCTCAATCTCCTGACCTCGTGATCTGCCCACCTCGGCCTCCCAAAGTGGTGGCAATACAGGCATGAGCCACCTCACACACCTGGGCTAACTTCTTAAAAGGCTTCATGGAAACCAGCCACATATGAGTACAGTGCTTAAATTGGTCAATCTGGGGAGAGGGACTGATTGGTCAATTTGGGTTGGAGCCAGTGAACTGCCAGGTGATACATTTGCAATCCCTGATGATACAAATAAAAAGTTCTCCCAACCATGAAGGCTAAAGTGAAGAAACGGAAATGAAGGTCAAGGCTCTGTATTTTTTTTACTTTTATTTTATCAGGGCAGACAGACAATGCTTTTTCCAATCATGCAGCTTATAATCTCTACAACTGTCAGTGCCAGGATCATTAAACTGGATCTACTTCTGGACTTACTAGATTCTGGCCAGGGTACTACCACAAAATGCAATGGGCAAAGAGAGAACCACACTCCTATTGCAACTGCTGTCTCCATGAGCCTCCTTGTCAGTGCAGTCCCAGGCTGGGATGTGTGCCTCCTGGTAATCCAACACCTTTGTTTGCTCAATAGCAATGGTAAAGAGCAAAAGCTCTAGAGTCAATCTAGCACACTGCAATCCTGGCTCTGCCTTTTCTCATCCATATAATCTTCAGAAAGTTACTTGGCCTCTTTGTGCCTCAGTTTTTTCATCTCTAAAGTGAGTTAACAATAGTAACGAACCTCACAGCTCTGTTGTCATGATTTAATAAATTAACCCATGCGAAGCAGTTTAAATACTATCTAGAATATAGCAAATGTTCAATTAACATAGATTTTATTAATTTTATTTTGGTACATATATCCTGCTGGCAGAGTCAGGATATGTACCAGGCAATAGAAATAGTTTAGATACAATTTGATAAGTGAGAGAGGAATAAATTACTTTTGAGAGGGGCAAAAGCAGGTTTGAGTGTAGCACCCCTGACTTTCTTATTCAAGAGAGAGGAAATGCACATGTTTTAACTACATTATTATAAATTAAGCTAAGATGATTTTCATGGTTTTTAAATTTATGACCCAGAAAGTCTTATCTGTTTCCAGTGTTAGCAATTCCCTTACCTCACTCTCCATTTCAATGTGTAGTTTTCCCCTTGAGAATGTTAATGGATTTATTTCTTATTTTAAAATTAATATGCTTTATGTAATATGAATAAGAGCAAGTACTTTTCATTTTAGTACAGAAAGTTTATTTTCCATGGTTTATCTAAGCAGAGTTGGAACAGCAGCAAAGGAGGCTGTGCCAAAAACTTTTATGAGTTTCATGAGCATAAATAAATATATTTGTTGTCGCAAATCTCAAACAACAAAATACTGTGTTAATGGAACAAAGCTGAAAACTCTTCAAAATAAATTGCAAACAACTATCTGCCACATAAAGAGCCATTGAAGGGAAACTTTCCAATACAATGATGCTCTTTCTCTGCCTCCCATGTAAGCCAGGAAAAAATAACTAGCTCAAGGAATGTTAACGAAGGTATAGTCTGGAAGGGGGGATCACGCAAGGACATCTGGCTCCTGCTTGTGTTTTATCCACATGGACTGAAATTCAAATGAAAATATTTTATTGTAAAAAAAACCATGCTGAGCAGTCTTCTAATGTACCCTTTCATATTATATTGATGTGTTCTGCTTCCCTTCTTTATTTAAATTAAATGAATATTTAAATTAATGGATGTTTGAACAGAGAAAGTTAACTGAAACAACCTTCTCTTTGCATGTGAAGAAATGGTTTACTCCTCCAAAGAAACCATTTTACCCGCTGTATGAAAGAATTAGTAAATTAGATTTGGGAACCAAGCTGGCACAGCAGAAACAAAACATGGCTTCAGTAAGCATCATGACAGGTATTTTGAGATTCGGGATGCTAATTGAACAAAGGTCCTAAATTTGAGATTCAGGACCCTAATTGGTTCTCCTTACAACAGACACACACATGCACATACAAACACACCACATACACACATACACACACATAGAGAGAGGAAAAGGGAGAAATGTGTATTTCTTTCTGCTTTGAGCTCAGATTTACAGCTTACCTAGTAGTCTATATCTGAATATGAGGGAAAAAAAGAGTTGCAGGAGAATCACACAACATAAGCCTCCATGATAGACAGTGACAGATATGTTTCAAAAGTTAAGTTAGGAGACGAATTCTGCCCCCACCATTTAAAACATTTTTAATAATATCTATATATGCTCAAACTTAATTTTTTGGCAGGACAAGCCTTTCATAATACGATTTCTGTTAAGAAGGCATCCCAGTAAATGAACGAAGACATTTCCTTCTTTTAGCTAAAACACAAAGGTCCCTGACCTCAGAAGCATTGCCTGCAGGTGACCAAAGAGGAACAAGGGCACAGAAAATCTAAACATTTCAAACTGCATTTAATGTTTACGTGCTCTTGGTCTCTCAACGGCCACCAAAGCAAAATTAGATTATTCATAAAATGAAAAATGGTAAGATGAAGCAAAAATTTCTTTGGGGAAGACCAGTAGCTTCTTTCCAAATTCAATTTTAATTCTGGGCCCGCATTTTACCTTCTTTTTGGACTTTCAGCCTAAGTCAAATACATTAACTTATTATATATCCTATTGCCAATTAATCAACATATACTTGTTAGGGGCCTACTAAATAACAGAAACTGTTCTAGCCTCTGGGATACAGCACTAAAGACAGAGTCTCTGCCCTCAAGGATCTTATTCAAGGGTTGGAGTGAGAATTAACAAACAAATACCCACAAAAAATATCAATAACATAATGTTTAAAGATTAATAAGCTAATTGCAGTTTCTTGTTAAGGATATCACCATTTTCCTAATCGCTCAGACCCAAAATACTGGACTGATTTTTCTTATTTCTCAACAGACCTAGCAACTTAAAGATCAAAAAAAGGTTTTTTTTAGAGAATTTCATTGCTGTATGAACAAAAATATAAAATGTGCTACAGTAAAAACAGGAAGGGCATCTTCTTAAAATAAACCTGCCAATACTACTATGTTTTATATTCACACAGTAATTCACATAAGAAATTAACATATTTTACCTTTGATAGTTGATCAAAAATTGCTATAGTTATATTTTTATTTAGAGCAAACATTACATTTATGGCAAAATTTTTACAGACACTACATTATACAAAAAAACTGACTACAATTCAAAACCTGTCACTAAGTGTAACAACTGTTTATAGTTTTTCTATAAATTACATTAAATAATTTTATATAAGCAAATACTACTTTTTCTTTTATATAAAGAAACAATATTACCCAAATAAATTGAAGATAGCCACTTTTAAGACATATTTAAATAAATATGACTTATATACAAGTAAAGCCTTCATAAAACCTTTATATTTCAAATTCTAATCACTACTTCTTCCAATTCTGCTATACCCCACCAATCCTAAATACTAAATCACATAATTATTTCTGGGCAATGGTTAAATGGATTTGGCTGTCTGGGCAGGAAGTAAAAAAAGGCAGGACTGGATTCAGGGCTTTGGGTGGTGACTACATGCGATCAATATTCCTCTTTCCTAAAGAACACAGGCAAGTGGTGAATAAAGACTTGCACTGTCTTTCTCCCATTTCTGGCTTGGGTCTGTATGTTGCTTTGATGAAATGTAATGTAGAAAAGCCACATTCCATTTTTAGCTAAAAAAGAAATACATTGTTTGTTGTGCATTGGAAATGTCACAACTACTATAATCAGTCAATGGCTGTGCTTTCTCGTCTATAATCAAACTTTGTTCCCAAGTACATCTCGTTTAGATATTAATAAAAAGTGAAAGGGAGTGACAAAAGTTTAAGCAACACAATCCAGTTAAAAAAAAAAAAAAAAAAGCCAGGAGGAAAAATACAAAAAGTGGCCAGGAAAAAGCGGTATAACCTAGAATTTCTGCAGCTCCCTGAGTTTTTGGTCTAACGTTTGTGCTTCTTCAGGTAATTCAGATATTTTTTCACATATTCCAAGTGTTACTTACACTTTTCCTCTACAGTCTGACTTTGACTATCAACAACGGATTCAAGTAGCATAAGATCCTTGGGCATTCTTGTAAACAATTTCATGGAAAATTCATTTGGTCCTTGAAATAATCAACTACATTTTTTTAAACTTCCTTCTTGGAGGATGAAATTAATTTGTAATTATGTAAAATGTATATAAAAATTAATTTGGAGCTAAGTATACCTGAGCCAGGGCAAATGAAAAAACATAAGATAATACATGTCCCAAGGATTTATAATATTATGATTTCTGGCATTGAAGCAATGGCATTATGTACCCACATTCTACCTCCTATCAAATAATACAGTTCATATTACTGTTTATCTTCTATAATTAAACTTTAGATTTTGCTTCTTCCCATTTTCTTTTTTACAGAGAGGAACACAGCTGTTTACAACCAATCAAAAAAAATAACTCAAACTACTTTTGTGAAGAGAAAGGGCAAAAGACTTCATTTGAGTTGACAATAATGCTTATGTCACAAAAAACGTGAACAGTTATGCTCTATTGCCTTTAGAAAACTGCCTTAGATAAAAAAACATTATTTAAGTAACACTACTGAAAAGATAAACATTATATCAAAACTACTAGAGTCATCAAAATTATTCTAAATATTCATGATCATTGAAGCTACATGTACTTAGAAATTTCTTGAATTTTGTAATAGTGATATAGGTCTTGATCACAGATATATATATAACAAATAAATTTATTCTCTTTGAGGATTGCTAATGGAACTTACATTTCAATATTATAATCCATATTTAACATTGCAAAAAAGTATTAGGTTTTTTGATACCTTTATTTGAGCAAGATATTCTTTATTAGCATATTTGCAGTGGTAATTTTCAAACCCTTCCTGAATCAATACTCAATTTTTAAAAATAGGATGGTCAAACAATATTCAGTATGCCAATTAGAATATTTTATTTTATAATATATGACATGGTGGCAGTTACTAACACATCATTTACACATGATACTATATTTCACTTGGACTTCTTATCTCTATCTTAATTTTAGTTTTTGATATGACTTTATATAAGTGAAGTGGAAAACTACTCCATTAAGGAGAAACAAATGGCTGGATTACTCCCATTCTCACTGCACCACAGCTGAGATAACAAACTAGATACAAATGCTCATTGACTCTTTTCAGATTAAAACCATTAAGGCTACAATACACAAACAAATGCAAAACTATTCTAGGGTTAAACCTATGCTTTTATAGTAGATAAAGAGTTTTAATTGTGACCAATAGTCTTCAAAATGTCAAATGAAGTCATGTTTTTCTTGTATTCAAAGTCAACAATTAGGTATGTTTCCCAAAGTAGAGAGACTCACCTTCACATTTCTGAGTAGTTTCACTCTGCTTGTGACCAGCAGGGCATTTGCATTCAAAAGAGCCCACTGTGTTGATACAGTTTCCTCCTTGGCATATCCCTGGGATAGCCTGGCATTCATCAACATCTGCAAGAAGAAAACATTTTGAACACTGATAACATTGATTTTAAGAATATCTCTCTATATATTTTTACTGTATAGAAGAAACTCAGCTGTTCTCAAGAGAGTGGGTTCAGAGAAGTGAAACCCCTTTGCATACATCTGTTTTAATTTATGTAAATGGTATCATGTTATATATCTTAGTTTGACTTTTATTATTCCTTTTAGAATTTTTTTTTAAAGATCCATCCATACTGTTATGTGGACAATCTGTTGCTTCAGCTGGCTGCAGAACACTTCTTAATATGTTTCCTCTCCTGATCATGGACACTTGATTTATCTCTAACTTCTCAATACCTCAGTGAATGGTACAGCGAAATGTCTCCAGTACATTTCTTTGTGAAGTTGAATGACTTGGACCTTGAGGGCTCAAAGAGACTCTTTACCACTTTGCTGTAGACCCAGAACACAATTAGTAGATCATAGGGTATATACGTAACTAATATGAATAAATAGTGTCCAGCGGTTCTTCAGAATGCCTGCAGGAGTCTTCATACCACAAGCAGTCTAAACATCTCTACTGTTTATGAAGATTCCTGTATTTCTTCTTTCTTGACAAGTACATGATATTACTATCCAATATCCTAATTTTTTTGGCCTAATAATTGTAAAGGAATATTAATTATTACTTTAGTTTTCATTTCTCTAATTACTAGCTCCTGATTATTAGCTTTTTTGTTTCCTCATGTGAAAGTTGTCTATTTATATTCCTTAAATGCTGGTATATTGGAATTGCTGTCCTTACTCTAAATTTAAAATTTCAGTTTTAAATAGGATGATGATTGAAAAAGGAAAAAGTGGCATAACCTAGAATTGATTGAAATCAATTCTAGATTGAAATCATCATCCTATCCTTTAAATTGCCTATTAATTTTATCGATGTAGAAACATTGACATAATAAAATTCATGAAGGCTTAATTAAGAATTTTCAGACTTTAAATGTAAAAGGAAGTTCTTCAGGAAAAATAAAAGTGAGATTAAAATTCTAATCTACACACAAAAAAATGAAAAACAGTAGAAACAGTAGTATGTTGATGAATATAAAATACATTTTTAAATTTTTTAATTAATCCAAACAGAATTAATTTTTCCAAGCAACAACAACAATAATGTATTTTGGATGTTATAACACACAGAAGTAAAAAGTATAATAACAATAGCATGAAAAATCAAAGAGGTAAATGAAACCATTGTAAAGTTACTACATTATAAGTGAAGCTGCATTATATTATTTGAAAATAGACTGTAGTAAGTTAAATGTGTATAAACACTAAAAAATAAACAGAAATATAGCTAATAATGCAATTGTGGAGATAAACTGCAATACAAGAATATACACTATTAATGTAAGAGTCAAGCAA
Organism: Sapajus apella; assembly: GCF_009761245.1. Classification (NCBI taxonomy): domain Eukaryota; kingdom Metazoa; phylum Chordata; class Mammalia; order Primates; family Cebidae; genus Sapajus; species Sapajus apella. The sequence continues at coordinate 12,219,814 of NW_022436941.1, read as the reverse complement.
AGAGAAAAAGAGTCACAAAGAATAGGTGAGACAGACACAAAATAGTAAAATAACAGATTTAAACACAATAACATTGATAATTATATGAGATGTCCGTGGCAGAAAAAAAATCTCATTAAAAAGTCTGATTGTCAGATTTTTTTTTAGAAGACCCAATTTTAAGTTGTCTACAAAAAACTACTTTGACATCTGAAAAAGTAAAGGGATGAAAAGATATACTGAGAACACAATCCAAAAATATCTGGAATGGCTATGTTAATATTCTAAGTAGCATTCATCAGAACAAGTAATGCCGTTTGTGGATAAAAATGGAGATTGCATAATGACAAAGGGGTCAATTCATCAAGAAGACACAATAATGCTTACTGTGTATGCAAGATTATAAAGCTTTAAACACCTGGAGCAAGGGTAATTTCAGCACATAGAGAAAAGTGAAACAGATAATCTGCAAGTATGTGGAAATTTCCACATTCTCCTCTTATTAACTAAAAGAGTGAGTAGAACTGAAAATCATCAGAGATATATTAGACTTGATCCATGCTTTCAACCAACTTGTCCTAATTGACATTTATAGACTACTTCACCCCACTTAAGCAGAACACACATTTTTATCAAGTGCACACAATATTTACCAAGAAGGACTACATGCTGAGGCCATATAAAAGGTTCATTAAATATAAAAGAAAGTTAAAATAATCCAATGTATGTTCTCTAAAGACAACGGAGTTAAACTAGAAAGTAATACAGGAAAACATGTGGAACAACCTCAAATATCTGAAATTTAAACAATATACTTTGAAATAAAGCAGAGGTTAAAGAAGAAATCACACAGAAAATTAGAACATATTTTGAATTAACTTAAAATGAAGTTACACCATATCGTAATTTGTAGGATACAGTTAAAGTGGTGCTTAGAGGTAAATGTATAGCATTATAATGCTTAAAGTACAAAAAGAGAAACTTCTTAAATCAGTGAGCTAAGTTTCCATATAAAGACATTTTAAAAAGAAGAGCAAATTAAACCCAAAGTAAATGGAATCAAGAAAATAATGATAATAAAATGCAAAACAAACAATAGAGATAATCAATTACTACAAAAACTGGCTTTTGGAAATAAACGCAAAAAAATCAGCTTTTTTTTATAATAAACACTGGATCTAAAAATAAATATGTAAGTTTAGACAAATTTGTTACAATCCATTCAAACTTACAACTTTACATAATAGATTAATACTATATACTTAATTACAAAAAAAAAATCTCATTGCAACAAACATTAAAGATACAAAAAACAAAATTAAAGAAATAACTATTGATACATATTTGCAGTCTAGTTTTTTTAGATTTTCATTCACACACATATTCAGAATGGTGGTCTTTCTATTTAACAAGAATGAAATCATACTCTTATGTGTTTTTCTGCACCTTGTTTTTCTTCATTATAAAATAATTGAGGAACACATCTTTGTGTCAGTACATATCAATCTGCCCTATTATACTTTGGTAAGCTCAAAAATTCTATATATCTCAGTGTGTAAATTAGTGAATACAAGCCTACAAAAAAATCTGCATCCTCATTATTTCTTCCTCCTATTAGCTATATCTATTAAACTAATTACAACAGTCCAAAGTATTTTTGTACTGAATTAAAGTAGATTTCAGTGTCTTATTATGATGCAAACAAAAATCAGCTAGAATAAAATATATGGCAAGAAGTCTATATACTGAACATTCTAATTCAGCACATTTTAAACTTCATTATTATTATTATTTTAAGACAGAGTTTCACTCTTGTTGCCCAGTCTGGAGTACAATGGCGTAATCTCAGTTCACTGTAACCTCCACCTCCTGGGTTCAAACAATTCCCCTGCCTCAGCCTCCCAAGTAGCTGGGATTACAGGAATGAGCCACCTCACCCATCTAATTCTATGTTTTTAGTCTCTACAACAAGATGGCTTCACCATGTTGAAGCGTTTCACCATGTTGATCAGGCTGGTCTCGAACTCCTGACCTCAGCTGATCCACCCATGTCGACCTCCCGAAGTGCTGAGATTACACGCGTGAGCCACCACGCCTGACCTTAAACGTCATTATTTTTTAATGTTTATATTTAATATTTAATGTTTAGATTTAAACGTTTATATTTAAACTCCCACTCTCATTATTACAGTGTGGTATAAAACAGCTCTAGAAACTCGCTTTCCTGGCAGATAAATCAGAGAAAAAAAATACTATGGTATAAGCTGAAAAATGAGGTCAAGTCTATAAATCCCTTAATACTATTTGTAAAATTGTATACTGCATATGGACTGTAGCAGATTCAGCAATTTTTGAAAGAGAAAAACAATCCAAACATCATAAGATTTATTTTGTAACTGCCTAAAGTATTTTTTTTTGAAGGAGGAAGAAATCCTTATTTTTGAAGTCTCCTAGACTCTGCAGTTACATGGAATTAATTTCTTTTAGGTAGACTAAGTTAGCAGTTAAAATAAAAAAGGAAATTTAAAAGAAATCATATAGAAATAACCAATTTGGACCAAGATGTGCTCTTTATAAATAGGAAAAAGCAAGCCTCAAGCCTTCAAACAATGCAAGAATTTCTATATCTGCAAAGTCCTATCACAAGCAACTACAAATGACTGATGAATTCTTCAATGACCAGAATGTACAGATGTATCTTTGTTCATTCCTTCCAGTCAGGCAAAAACTTATTTCTTTAAATTTTGAGTTACTCCAAATCACATGTAACAATTTTATAGAATGCAATTATATCTTTTGAAACTTACACCTTATGCAATAACATCAGTCCATGTCTATTAAGGTTAAAAATAATGTAACAAAACAGTAATAATTCTAGTTTATAGTCTCATTTATTCTCCAAATTCTCCATGAAAACTTGTTCTAAAAAATTAAATTTATTTTATTACATAAATCAGTATTAGATGATATATTATTTTTAGTTCACATCCAAATATGGAAAATATGTGCAGTATTATAGGTATATAAAAATGGTTTATTTAATTTATATGTGTAGGAACCAGGGGACATAGAAATTACTACTATATTTCATAATGTGTTTTTTAACTTTTCTTGTTACCAAATTAGATCCATTTCTAATTTTAATTTTTATACATTTAATTTTTTTCTTTTTGACTTTCATAGTTTCAGGGGATACAGGTGCGGGTTTGTTATATTAATATATTGCATAATGGTAAGGTTTGGGCTTCTAGTGAACCCATTATCCAACAGTGAAAACTCAATAGGTAATTTTTCAGTCCTCATCTCTCAGTCTCCCTACTTTTAGAGTGTCCAATGTCTATTATTTCCACTACTAAACAGAAATTCTTATTTCTATACTCTGTAGATGTTCACACATAATATTTTATTTCTATGAAAACAAATGTCTAAGGACAGCAACTGAAGAATAAGTCTATTTCTATTTGGAATCTGAGAAATATAGGGTGTCCTGGCAATCATTTAATATGGTCAGATCTACTCATGTATGACACAAAATTCAAATATTAAAACGATCATCAAAACAAGTAAATACTGGTAATTTGATATCTGCAGGACCCTGAAACTGTAAAAACAAGAACAGAGCATGGTTCTATCTCGATCTTATCTCAATAAATGTCACCATCATGTTTCAGCTGTTAAAGTCAGAAGCCTAAGATAGAAACTTGGCATGTTCCTCTCACTTATTTCACATCATTTCATCAGCAACAGCTGCTTACTTTCCAAGAATACCTCAAATCTTTCCTCTGTCACTACCCAGTCTCAGCCTCCATCATATAGCGCCTGGACTACTGCAGGAACTTTATAACTGGCTTCTTGGCTTCCACTCTGGCCTCCCTATAACTGATGCTCCACAGATATCAGTTTTTAATTTCCTTGAGATAAGAGAGAATTTTGCATTTATTTGGGTAGTAATTCTTTGAAACATGATTGTACCCACCTTTTGCTTATGTTTTTTTTTTCAGTTTTTATATGCAGACTTTTATCTTTATTATGTATCTCTCAATACGGCCATTTCCTGCTGAAATGCAGAGTGGGGAAGGCTCAAAGGAAATGGGTTGGTTTGAAATTCTACAAGGGATAGTCCTGAAACAGTCTGTCACCAAACTCCTTCCCTAACCCTCTTCTTCCCTTGAGTACCAATTTTCAACTTTCAGCTGGTGGTGTGACCCTTTTAGTTACAGATTGCTTGCTAGTGGTCCACACTTCCTCTTCGGCCTTCCACTCTCCTGTACCTCCAGGAGTTTTTCTGGGCTGGAAGACTGGACGAAGAAGACTCAGAAACGGCTTGCCTCCACAGTTTGCCTTCCATTACCCTCTGTTACTGTGAGGTCTGAAGTAGATTTGTCTCCTATAGGAACGCCTCCTCTCCACTAGAACATCCATAACCCTAGATCTGAAGTAGATCTATCTAAGGGAACATCTCCTTCTCTCCAACAGAACATCCACAGCCCTAGCTCTCTGTTCTTAGTAGGCTCAAACACCTTTCAGGATTATTACCATACTCATAGTAAATGCTTAGAAAACTCTCCCTGTCCCAGTGACTTCCCAACAGCTGCATGTGTTCATCACTGCTTTTGTCACAGGATCTTATTTTAGAATGATGTGTTGTTCCTTATTATTCATTTTTATGTTAGTTTTTTTTTGTGGGGTTAGAAGAAGGGAAATATTCTCCTGTCTTTACATAGGAGTTTCTATAATTGAGTTTGCTCTAAGTAAACTTTTTAATTGTATAGGAATAGTTTGTGTTGACACAGCATGAATTAAAGCTAGACTTTATAATGATCTTGTTAACTTGGTTAATGTAGGCAGCCAAGATGCGTTTTGGCTGTAAGCCTATCTTTAATAATTTATTCTAATCAAATAAGTTGGATGATAGCCAAATTTCCTTTTTACTTTGGCTACATAGAAGGGGCTTGGAAATAATAACTTTCTACTCAGGGCATCTTCTGCTCATTCAACAACTGAGGTGCTAACAACATCTTTCTGATTTCAGCTGAGGTTAAATTCCTCTACTCTTTTCACGTGTAGTCAGACCAAAGAAATTACATGTTTCTTGTACACTTTCACCATATAAAAAGAACACAAACCAGCATTCATTTTGCAGAAATTGATTTAGGGTCTGTATTGCTATTTTTCTATTCATGACTTTATCCCGTGTCCTACCTAGGGCCTGTTTGTCAAATATGTGAATTCCTGTGCATTTCACGTTACCTGGAATGGAGCAGAGGCTTAACATCAATGTTACTATTGTGAATGAGGAAGCAAGATATGAAATTTAACATGCAATTTTCTTCTGCTACATCTTCAGTTTTAAAGCATTTGTAGTAGTTTAAAAGCCTAACCCCTAAATATCATAAATTAATAATCATATCAGTCTAATTTTAATATATTTTTAAAAATTTTAGGAGTACCCTGTTTATTTCAAAACTTAAAATATCCAAAGCCAAGTACTAATCTTAAACACAATATCACTCCTAATTAGAGTAGGTTCATGAGACTAAAGACAGAAAAAAGAAGAAACTATTTATATGAAAATTATACATCGTGCACATGTCAATTTATGATGTATTTAAAGCTCATAAATGTTATTAGAAAAGGGCTTAATGACACTTTCAACATTTTTAATTTACTCATTTTATGATAGCTTACATTTTAAGTTCTATATGAGTTAATTTTGGTCTTTTAGTATATAATAAAATGGAAGGAAGCCCAAGATTAAATGCAGATTAAGCACAAGGGCTAAAACTCAAATGGCTCTCAATATTAAAGCCATCAAGAATTGATATGACTCATTTCATAGCACCCTAGGAGCGTATACCTTTCTGACGCTGCTTAAATCCAGAATGTTATCCTGTTAATAGTTAAAATTAAAATAAAGTGGTGCGGGGCCAAGATGGCCGATTAGAAACATTGCTGCTCAGAGGAGCCCATGGAAAAAAACATACTAAGCATGTGCACTGGTAACCAAGGTATCCAGGTTCTCTCATCAAAATTGACTAGAAGTCTGGGGTGACCCACGGAGAGAAGGAAGAGCAGTGTGGTGCAGGGCTCACCTGACAGCCACACGGGGAGCAGGAACCTCCGCCCCCCAGCCAAGGGAGGCGGTGAGTCAGCCTGCTACCCAGCCAGGTAAACTGTGTTTTTTCTAGGAACTGTGCAACTCACGGATCAGAGGATCCCACTCACGAATCCACATCACAGGGGTCTAGTGTCCCAACCCCGGAATCCACAGATTCTTAGAACCACTCAGCAGGAATCTGCTTAAGCTTACCGAGCTCCTGGGAGTTGGGGTGATCAGCATCAGCTGCCCCTGTCTGCTGTCTAAGCCTTTGAGCTCCTTGTGGGAGGGGCAGCAACCATCACTGGGACTGGCAACTGCTGAACACACTAAGCTCCCTAAGCAGGGGGAAGGGCTGCACCCATTTCGGTAGCTCCAGGCTGTGCTTTTCCCCTGCTGGAGCCAGGAAGGCTGGACGGCTAGGTCCCAACACTTGTCCCCACAGCCCAACACACTGGCTGTGGCGGTCTGCGGTCAGAGTGCCTCTTCAGGTCTAACCCGACCCATCCTTCCTCAGTGGGTGGGACTTCCTTGTAGGATCTTCAATAACTCCAGCCAGAGGCTCAGTGTCCCAATTTGGATCTCCCTGGGCCTGAGCCCCTAGGAGGAGGAGTGGCTGCAACTCTGGGGACCAGCAGTCTTAGCCTCTCCTCCTCAGGTAGTTCTGAGGAATCCGGGCAGCCCAGACCAGGGGGTTTCCCCCAGTGAAACACACTCCACCAAAGGACAAAGTGCTTCTTTAAAGGGATCCTGCTCCCAGTGCCCTCAAACTGGGTGAGACGCTCCAAAAGGGGTTGTCAGACACCCTATAAAGAAGCGATCCTATTGGCATCAGGTTGGTGTCCCTCAAGGTCAGAGGTCCCAGAAGGAACAGGCACCCATCTGTGCTCCTCTTCTGACTCCTTGAGTGACACCTCCAGGCACAGGAGTGAATCAGATGAATAAGGCCTGAAATGAACCCCCAGCAAACTGCAGCAGCCCTACAGAGGAGGGACCTGACTACTGAATCAAAAACAAACAAGCAGAAAGTGACAAGAACAGCATCATCAACAATAAAAAGGCCTACATAAAAACCCCATCCAAGGGTCAGCCGCCTCAAAGACCGAAACTAGACAAGCTCACAAAGATGAGAAAGAATCCATGACAAAATGCTGAAAACCCAAAAGGCCAGAGTGCCTCTTTTCCTCCAAATGATTGCAACATCTGTCCATCAGGGGTGCAGAACTGACAGAAATAGGCTTCAGAAGATGGGCAATAAAAAACTATGATGAGCTAAAGGAGCATGTATTAACCCAATGCAAAGAAGCTAAGAACATTGATAAAAGGTTAGAGGAATTGCTAACTAGAATAACCAATTTAGAGAGGAACATAAACCACCTGAGGGAGCTGAAAAACACAGCATGAGAATTTCATGAAGCATACATAAGTATCAACAGCTGAATCGACTAAGTGGAAGAAAGGATATCAGAGTTTGAAGACCACCTTACTGAAATAAGACATGCAGACAGGAATAGAGTGAAAAGAATGAAAAGCAATGAACAAAGTCTCCAAGAAACATGGGACTTCATAAAAAGACTAAACCTACAACTGATTGGAGTACCAGGAAGAGACAAGGAGAATGGAAACAAGCTGGAAAACATACTTCAGGTTATTATCCAGGAGAACTTCCCCAACCTAGCAAGACATGCCAACATGCAAATTCAGGAAACACAGGGAACACTATTAAGATACTCCATGAGAAGATCAACCCCAAGACACAGAATCGTCAGATTCTCCAAGGTCAAAATGATGGACTAACTGTTAAGGTCAGCCAGAGAGAAAGGCCAGGTCATCTACAAAGGGAAGCCCATCAGACTAACAATGGACCTCTCTGCAGAAACTCTATATGCCAGAAGAGATTAGGGGCCAATATTCAATATTCTTCAAGAAAAGGATTTTCAACATAGAATTTCATATCCAGCCAAATTAAGCTTCATAAGCAAAGGAGAAATAAATTATTTTTCAGAAAAGCAAATGCTGAGGGCTTTCGTTACCACCAGGCCTGCTTCGCAGGAGCTCCTTAAAAAAGCACTTAATATGGAAAGGAAAAAGCAGTACCAGCCACAGCAAAAACATACCAAAATATAAAGACCAATGTAGCTCTGAAGAAACTGCATGAACTAGTGTTCAAAATAACCAAATAGCATCATGATGACAGGATCCAATTCACATATGGCAATACTAATCTTAAATGTAAATGGGCTAAATGCCCCAAATAAAAGATACACATTGGTAAATTGGATAAGCTGTCAAGACCCATCAGTGTGGGTGTGCTGTATTGAGGAAACCCATATAACCTGCAAAGACACACATAGGCTCAAAATAAAGGAATGGAAGAAAATTTATCAAACAAATGGAAAGGAAAAAAAAAAAAAAAAACAGGGCTTGCACTCATAGTCTCTGACAAAACAGATTTTAAAGCAGCAAAGATCAAAAAGACAAAAAAGGGCATTACATAATGGTAAAGGAAACAATTCAACAAGAAGAACTAAGTCTTCTGAATATATATGAACCCAATGCAGGAGCACCCAGACTTATAAAACAAGTCATTAGAGATCTACAAAGAGACTTAGACTTCCACACAGTAATAGTGGGAAACTTTAACACCCCACTGTCAGTATCAGACAGATCAACAAGACAGAAAATTAACAAGGATATTCAGGACTCAAACTCAGCTTTGGATTAAGTGGACCTACCTACAGAACTCTGTACCCCAAATCAACACAATATACATTCTTCTCTGTGCCACTTCTTCTAAAATTGATCACATAATTAGAAGTAAACACTCTTCAGCAAATGAAAAAGAACTGAAATCGTAACAAACAGTCTCTCAGACCACAGTGCAATCAAATTAGAACTCAGGATTAAGAAACTCAGTCAAGACCAAACAATTTCATGGAAGTTGAACAACCTGCTCCTGAATGACCCCTGGGTAAATAATGAAATTAAGGCATCAGTCAAGAAGTTCTTTGAAACTAATGAGAACAAAGAGACAAAGTACCAGAATCTCTGGGACACAGCTAAAGCAATGTTAAAAGGGAAATTTGCAGCACTAAATGCCCACATCAGAAAGCTAGAAAGATCTCAAACTGACACCTAATATTACAATTAAAAGAGCTAGAGAGGCAAGAACAAGCTAATCCAAAAGGTAGCAGAAGACAATAAATAACTAAGGTCAGAGAATAATTGAAGGAGTTAGAGACAAGAAACACCCTCCAAAGAAATCAACGAATCCAGAATCTGATGTTTTGAAAAAATTAACAAAATAGATAGACCACTAACTAGACTAATGAAGAAGAAGAGAGGGAAGAATCAAATAGACACAATAATAAATGATACAGGGTATATCATCACTTACCCTACAGAAATACAAACTACCATCAGAGAATACTTATAAACACCTCTAGATAAATAAACTAGAAAATCTGGTAGAAATGGATAAATTCCTGGACACATATACCCTACCAAGACTAAACCAGAAATAAGTTGAATCCCTGAAAAGACCAGCAACAAACTCTGAAATTGAGGCAGTAATTAATAGCCTACCAACCAAGAAAAGCCCAGGACCAGAAAGATTTACAGCTGAATTCTAGAAGAGGTACAAAGAAGAGCTGGTACCATTCCTTCTGAAAGTATTCCAAACAATTGAAAAGAAAAGACTCCTCCCTAACTCATTTCATGAAGCCAGCATCATCCTGATACCCAAACCTGGCAAAGATACAACAAAAAAAGAAAACTTCAGGCTAATATCCCTGATGAACATCTAGGCGAAAATCCTCAATAAAATACTGGCAAACTGAATCCAGCAGGACATCAAAAAACTTACCCACCACCATCAAGTCAGCTTCATCTTCAGAATGCAAGGCTGGTTCAATGGTTCAATATACACAAATCAATAAATATAATCCATCACATAAACAGAACCAAAGGTAAAAACCACATGATTATCTCAATAGGTGCAGAAGAGGCCTTCAATAAAATTCAATGTCCCTTCATGTTAAAAACTCTCAATAAACTAGGTATAAATATCTCAAAATAATAAGAGCTATTTATGGCAAACTCAAAGCCGTTATTATAGTGAATGGGCAAAAGCTGGAAGCATTCTTTCTGAAAACTGGTACAAGACAAAGATGCCCTCTCTCACACTCCTATTTAACATAGTATTGGAAGTTTTGGCCAGGGCAATTAGGCAAGATAAAGAAATAAAAAGGATTCAAGTAGAAAGAGAGGAAGTCAAGTTGTCTCTGTTTGAAGATGGCATGATTTTATATTTAGAAAATCCCGTTATCTCAGCCCAAAAACTTCTGGAACTTGTAAGCAACTTCAGTAAAGTCTCAGGATACAAAATCAATATGCAAAAATCACAAGCATTCCTTTACACCAAAAATAGGAAAGAAGAGAGCTAAATCACGAATGAACTCCCATTCACAATCAACACAAAGAGAATAAAATACCTGGGAATTTTAACAAGGGATGTGATGGATCTCTTCAAGGAGTACCTAACAAGGGATGCGTTGGATCTCTTCAAGGAGAACTACAAACCACTGCTCAAGGAAATAAGAGAGGACACAAACAAATGGTAAAACATTCCATTTTCATGGATGGAAAGAATCAATAGTGTGAAAATGGCCATACTGCCCAAAGTAATTTATAGATTCATTGCTACTCCCATCAAATTACCATTGACATTATTCACAGAATTAGAAAAAGCTATTTTAAATTTCATATGGAATAAAAGAAGACCCTGTATAACCAAGACAATCCCAAGCAAAAAGAACAAAACTAAATGCATCATGCTACCTGACTTCAAACGATACTACAAGGCCGCAGTAACCAAAACAGCATGGTACTGGAACCAAAACAGACATATAGATAAATGGAGCAAAACAGAGACCTCAGAAATAACACCACACATCTACAACCATCTAATCTTCAACAAACTCGACAAAAACAAGCAACATGGAAAGGATCTTCTATTCAGCAAATTGTGCTGGGAAAACTGGCTAGCCATATGCAGAAAATTGAAGCTATACCCCTTTCTTACACCTTATACAAAACTTAAGATAGTTAAGACTTAAATGTAAAACCCAAAACCATAGTAACCCTAGAAGAAAACCTCAGTAATACCATTCAGGACATAGGCATGGGCAGAGACTTCACGACAAAAATGCCAATTGACAAATAGGATCTAATTAAAATAAAGAGCTTCTACATAGAAAATAAAAATTATCAGAGTGAACTGGTAACCTACAGAACGGGAGAACATTTTTGCAATCTACCCATCTGATAAAGGTCTAGTATCCAGAATTTATAATGAACTTAACCTTATTTACAAGAAAAAGGAAGCCAACCCCATCAAAAAGTGGGTGAAGTATCCGAACAGACAGTTCTGAAAAGAAAGCATTTATGTGGCCAAAAAACATGTGAAAAAATGCTGAACATCACTAATCATCAGAGAAATGCAAATCAAAGTCACAGTGAGATACCATCTCATGCCAGTCAGAATGGTGATTACTAAAAAGTCAGGAAACAACAAATGCTGGCGAGGCTGTGGAGAAACAGAAACACTTTTACACTGTTGGTGGGAGTATAAATTAGTTCAACCATTGTGGAAGACAGTGTGGCGATTCCTCAAGGATCTAGAACCAGAAATGCCATTTGACCCAGCAATCACATTACTGGGTATATATCCAAAGAATTCTAAATCATTCTGCTATAAAGACACATGCACATGTTTATTGCAGCACTTTTTACAATGACAAAGACATGGAACCAACCCAAATGCCCATCAATGATAGACTGGATAAAAAGAAAATGTGACATATATAAACCTTGGAATACTATTCAGCCATAAAAGGGAATGAGAACATGTCCTTTGCAGGGACATATATGAAGCTGGAAGCTATCTTCCTCAGCAAACTAACACAGAAACAGAAAACCAAACACCGCATGTTCTCACTTGTAAGTGGAAGTTGAACATTGAAAACACACGGACACAGGGAAACAACATACATCAGGGCCTGTTGAGGGATACGGGGTCAGGGGAGGGAACTTAGAGGACGGGGCAGCAAACCACCATGGCACACAAATATTTATGCAACAAATCGGAACGTTCTGCACATGTATTCATTTTTTTTAGAAGAAATAAAGAAAAAATAAAGAAAATAAAATTACTGATTTTCTCACAGGTTAATTTATTTAAGTATTATTTTAATTTCCTGTTGTCCCTCATTTTCCACAGCTACCTTATGTATTACAAGAGCATGTTTCATTCATAACTAATTGCAACAGCTACAAGATATCATTGTCTTCAGAACTTCAAAAGAACTATGATTTAGAGCCAATATTAAGCTATTTACAGTTATCTTTCACATAGTTGAAAATTATTTTTAACTTTTAAAACTTTTCAGTCATCCTATAAAAAAATCACTATTATTTCTTAAATAACATGTATGTACCGTGTTTTAATATGTTATTTTTCATGCCCCATCTCTTCCAAATTAATTTGGCATAAGTATTCAGGAAACAGTCTAGGAATTTAAAGGGAAAAATGAAATCACAGTAAGATGTCTTAAAATAGCCTGAACTACGGATTATTATTTAATTGAGAACTTTCTGACTATGCCACGATTTTGAAATAAAGCAGAACTTTTCAACCTGCTTTTCCAGACATTTTAATCATGTGGCAAATTTCATTTTGTTCCTTTTACTGTGTTAATCCCTTAGATTTTAAGGCAAATGGAGCCTGAAACTTATCTTTGCTGCATAAACAAAATCAAATAAGTAATCCTTCAGACATTACTAAACCCTAAAGTGCATTCAAAAAGTGTGAGATCAGATGACACATTTTTTATAATTGTGTTTGGGAAAAAACTAGGCCTCTGACAAAGTATGAAAGTGAATAAGCATAAGTATAAATACAGAACATGAGGAAAGTCAGCAATTTGGAATGTTTTGGTTGAAGTTAAAGTCTTTTCTTAACCTGAACTGTTTTTTTCTCTGAAACAGTGAGTTTTGGAAGTATTTCGATCTTAATGTCATTTATTAATTCAAAAGGTATTTGGTGAGCTTCTCCTACATATTAGGCACTGTTCTAGATGTCTGAGACATCAGTGAATAAGTGAAAAAGATTTCCACAGTCATAGAGCTTACATTCTAGCCAAAAGAGAATGAAAAACAACAAAGAAAATAAGTTAGTATGTTAGAAGAGAATAAAGGGTATAGAATAAACAAAAGTGGTACTCTAGTAAATCCAGTTATTATTAAACTAGTAAATTAATACAGTAGAGTATTTTATTTTTAATAATAATCTATATACATTATATAAATTACATGGTAATCTATATACTAAGATATAGTAAAAACTATTGGAGCATAGTAAAGACTAGATAGAATATAATATAGAATATCTTCCTATAGAAGAAATTGTTGCACCATCAGGAACTCTATATAATCAGGACTAATATTCATAACAAAATATATCAAATTTTACTATCCATAGTAAACAACAGATTAAAAATAGCATTTGACTCAATCTTCATCATTAAGGCCTGAGCTGTGATGATCACTAAAAAAAACGATTCCAAGTCCATGTGTGAACTTTCATATGTGATTAAATATAAAGTTGCTAAATTTTTGAGTTATATGGTCATCCCCTGTATATCCCTGTAGTTCTGATTCAAAACGATTTTAGAAACAGACCATTTTAAAACTATTACCTTTTATCAACCTACAACACGAACAAAAATCTGTGGATGCTACTGTCAGGGACACATTTACAAAATTATGCAGAATGCTCACATTTTATTATCCAATGAACTGAAATTACGTATGTGCTCCCCAAACTACAATTCTCATTTGAGTTTTAGGACACTGAACAGACTTTCAACAATATAACATTACACAGTCCCGGTAGATAACTTCTTCACTTCTGACACAGCTTACTAACATCAATTTGAAAGACTTGGATCTAACTTTGTACATGTTTTAATTACAGCAAATAACCCCAACTCCCCAAGTCTCAAATATGAATAAAATTATTTCTGTGAATAATCATTTCTATTTCCTTGTGATCTTACTGCTGTGCAATATGAAGGCAACTGTCATTTGAGAACTCATTAGAGAGACCATTTCCTAGCTCTAAAAATGGATTTAAGACATATATCAGATAAGTTGCAAGAAAAAGGTAATAATTGTGGCAGCTGAAAATTAATTAAAATAATTAACCAGTAGATAGGAAATAATTTTTGGCTACTTGGATTTTAGTCTACTAAGGTAGTATCCTCAGGGCCCTGTCGTGTCCCTAATACAGAAATTGGTATCATGAATGTAGCTGGGGAGTGTCAAAACCCAGAGATTATGGCAAACCTAGGTTACAAACTCTGTAATAACTGCAATCATGGGCAGAGTTCACACTTTGTCTTTGAAGACACTATTAATAATGATAAAGGGCCAATATTAGGTGGCTTTCTTCTCCCTGTTACCTGGGTTCAGGTTCATCGTAACTTGAATGAGATAAGGAGAGAGAAAATGGTTTTTTCCTTTGTGTTTGCATGTGTATAGTTCAGCAAGGAGTCATGCCATCAAGTGGTTCATCTTTTGATTATATTAAATATTTTATACTTTATTTTTATATTTCCCCAATTCTTCATCTCTTTCTCTTCTCCACTAATGTCAAGAGTTGAAACAATTATTTATTAGGTGGCTAAAAGATAAACCTTCTCCGGTCAGGCTTGTTAACGAGGCCACTCTTGGAAATTTGTATTGTGTTAAAAGCTATCATCCACAGTGCCAGATTCTCCAACTCCAGTAAAATGAGCAGTGGCACATCTGTGATGGTACGCACAGGCAGACAGCTGACTCACCTTGGCAAGCTCCAGTGCGGATGTTGGGGATGAAACCCCGCCGGCAGGGCTGAGGCTGGGCTGGACACATCTCACAGGGATGGCCCCACGCCCGTCCAATGGTGGCACAGCACAGAGTCTTCGTGCAGACAATGCCTGTCAGCTGCCCTTGGCACATCTGGTTGTTGACCTGAGTGAAACATGGTCCTGTCCTGTAATCTGGAATGTGAGAGAAGAAAGAAAGACAGTTTTTATGATCATATACTAATCTCATACCAGTGCCTCCAAATGCATAAAACAGAGACTATTTCTTCTGACCAAAGTGTCCAAAGACAAAAGGCTAGAAAGTTTCATGTTAAAAATTCATAATTTTCCAATCATGAGAAGTACCTTACGACTTCAATGTATTCCACAATAGACATTGTAAATGGGTGGCTCAGGGCTGTGTCTGGGATACAGATGTGTTTTCTTGGCCTGAACAATGCTTTTAAAGAATTTAAATTAGTAGCCAACATTGTAAAATTGGGAAATTCCACATGAAATTTGTATTTCTGGCTTTTCTTGAAAAATTGGAAGTTCTGGACATGCCACGCCTGCCATGCCACACGGCACTGGTAGATTAAGTGTGTTTTCTCCAGGATACCACAGCCCCAGCCCCACTAAGTCCCAGCTCCGTACAGTCACTCATGTTCCCTCCCTGGTCCCTGAAGGCATCAGCATTAATGATTCCTCTTCACTTAACAGAGATTTTCTTTTCTGACTAGGTGAACAAGAGTTCAGGAAATTAAAACAAACCAACAAAGATATGCTTCTTCCATATCACACATATATTTGAGCAGTCTAAACTGCCTATAAATATTCACTTCTAACAATCTGATTTCCGTTTCTGTGTCAGTAGGTTTAGTTATATGGGTAGCCTAGTTAGGAAGACCTCATTATAATAGTTAAGGCCCATAGTAATGCATTCTTTACAGTTAATATTATATGATCTCTCCTCTAGCAGGTGACTGTACATTGTCCAGCTCTGCTATGGTGATAATAAAAGCCTTAGCAAATTTGTGGAATGTGTGATACACAAGCAAACTCTTCTCTGAGTATTAAGCACAGTACATTTAGATCCTTGCCTCTCATGGACCAGCAGCATCTGCATCACTTTGGAGCTGGGTAGAAGTGCAGACTCAAGCCCCACCCCTGACCCACTAACCGGATTTTGCATTTTTAACAAACAGGGCATTAATATGCACCTTGGAGTTTCAGAAGGGCCGATTACGACTGCAGAAAGTTTGAAAGTTAGCACTGGGTATTTCTACTCTATCCTGCTTTTTTCTATGATTTACTTTGGTGAAATTTCTGGATAATAGGTAAAACAGACTGAATCATGAACTAAATAATTTTTAATTTCAGTTTTGTTGTTGTTGCTGTTTTGAGAGATACAAAAAAAAATCAGAGAAAGGTCAGTTTTCTGAGGATTGACCAATTCAATGATTCACATTTGCTATAAAATACAACAGAAATACATGAAAAAGTTGTGTGTTTTTCCTTACACACAGGGATTATATCCATACAGTTTATTAACTTTTAGGAACACAAAATACCACTGAGGCTTTTGGATAAAGTCTAACACAAATGATATGATTCTACTCCAAACGGAAAGCTACAGTAGATTTAATTCAGAGTTTTATGAAAACAAAACTACCCAACATTCGAAGGAGGAAGAGTCGATAATGTTGGTATAATTTTTGTGAAAAACTGTTCCTAGAAAATCAAACTTGGATATAATTTAACTTTCAAAATGCTAAGCTAGGAAGCCTTAGATATCATATAAATACTGCAATACAACGACGACAACAAAACCCCTAAAACCACATAAAACTTCGATTTGTTTTAAGAAAGAATGAGGCTTTCTTGTATAGAAGCAAAGAACAGTTTAAAAGTTCAATATAAAGAAACTCAGGAATAGGTAATTTTTTGGCAAGCCATTTCAACATTCTGTTACTCTGCAGCTGAACTTCAACAAAAATAGCTCATTTTAATCCCCTGCATAAGAACAACAGATGTGCTGGCTGCAAATCTCATTTCTGAAAATGAAGAGCTCTGGAGTATACGTGAAGATATGTCAACCTTATACTATACTGCAAATCGTCAGGTTGCAAATTTTTTAAATTTAAAAAATCAATCCTGTTGTCCTTCAGACATAAATATTTTGCCATTTTAAATAAATATTAAATTCCTAATTATAAGTTATATCAAGTTCTGAACATGAGGGGAAAAGTCTATTCTTTTTCGCAAAAAATATAAAACACATATTGTTTTTAGATTGACGCATGAATACCCATGTTCACATTCTATGCACTTTTAGGATTCCCAGAACAAAGTCTGCATAGTCTCCCTCATAACCAAATTCATAAATAAACCAACTTGTCAGTAGATTCATTCCTTCTTCTAACTACACCTTAAAATTATGTCCTCTTAGTACGGTCTCTGTGGAGAAGGGGAATATCTGGACAAGGACAGCTGTTTGTCCTCTGCAAATAACCTTTCTTGTTAAAGTCACTAATTAAGGCAAACCTAGACTCCCCTTAGCAGGAATAGAGTTGACTATTTCTTATTTCTTATGCTTACATTTTAGTCCTTCCAAAATATGCTGAACCTATATTTGTATATGATGACAATTTGCTTCCTGGTTGGTAACTAAATACTTTAAAATGTAAACTTATAATCATATCTACTCATTCAAGGATTACTATCATGTAAAATAAGAACAAATATTAGATACTGTAAAAGGATTTAAATTTCCCGATGGGGTTAAAACATCCTGTCCCAAACTCTACCTGCAATTTAATTATGGACAAAAGAGTCCTAAAAAGACCTTAATTATTTGTTATTGGCCATGCATTCTCTTCATGAAAGTTGCACTACGGGAAAATATTGTATACCATGCTAACCATTTATAGTCATAAGCATACTTGCAATGTATTAACAAAGTGTGAAAGGGGAAAACTTCTTATCACTTAGTATGTTAGAACCAGTGACCTGGAAACAGTTATGTTCCACATTATGATACGACAAAGAAAATTTTGTAAAAATTAGACTGTGGAACATAAATATTGCTGGTTTGATTTTCTAATATCTAAGTGCAGTATGGCATGTTCACGTGTTTATGCAATTTCCCTTTTTATTCACATTAAACAATTAGTGCAATTAGCAAGCTCATCAAAAACTTTGGCTGATCGTTGTTTTTTTCTTTCAAATAACTATAGGAAGGTATAATTTACCGACCATAATTCACCTGTCTTAAGTGTAAAATTCAGTGGTTTTTAGTAAACTGACTGAATTGTGCAAACATCACCACAATCCAGCTTTAGAACATTTTCATCACCCAAAAAGAAATTCTGTCCATTCCCCATCCCAGCCTCAGTAAGCCACTGATCTAGTTTCCATGACTATAAATTTGATTTTTCTGGACATTTATTGTAAATGAACTCATACAACGTGTGGTCTATTTTGTCTGGCTTCTTTCACTTAGCTTAATGTTCGTCAGGACCATACAGTGGCATGGATCAGTACTTCATTTCTTCTGACTGTGGAATAAGTTTCCATTGTATGGCTATACCACATCTGTTAACCAATTTGTGGCCATTTGGGTTGTTTCACTTTTGGAATATTATAAATAATGCTGCTATGAACATTTGCATGCAAGTCTTTGTTTGGATATATGTTTTTATTTCTCTTTGGTGGTTAAGAGTGGCCCTACTTATTTGACAAATATACATTTAACTTTCTAAGAAACTATTATTTGACAAATGTACACTTAACTTGCTAAGCAGCTGCCAAATTATTTTCCAGAATAGCTGCACCATTTTATAGTCTCATCACCAATGTATGAGGGTTCTAGCTCTTCCACATCTTTGTTAATATTTACTGTTTTCTATCTATTTTATTATAACCTATGTTCACATCAAATAAACACATTTGCTTGGGAATTTTACTGTAATTTCACAAATTCTTTTTATATAATTATAGATGATAAATCATGCTAGCAAACCAAAGTTAAGCATTATTGTTTATAGAAAATATAAATTTAAAAAATTAAACATTCTTAAATAAATTATAATACACTTGCTAAAATCCAAACCATACAGAAAAAATAAAATGCCCTTTTCATAACATGTTGAGATTTGCGATACCTTTCTCTATATAAAAACACAATTAACCATCTCTTCCATTTCCCTATAACTTTTCTGAATTATTTATATACAGTGCTCTGAACCTTGAATGTTCTCTTAATTATATAACTTGGAACTTAAGTCTACAACTGAGTTTACTGAGTGACTAGTATATGCTAGATATTGTTCTGGGCTCTAGAGATATAGCAGTGAGGGGGAAAAAAGTGAATGAGAGAGAGAGAAGGAGACACACAGAAAGTGAGGGAAGACAGCACCAAGGTCTTTGACCTTTTAGAGTTCATTTACTTTAGAGCTCATTTACAATTTGTTGGGGGAAACAGAAAAGACCAATGGGGCAAAAAGTACAAAGGCCCTATGAAGGGGTGGAAGCAAAGTGCACCCAGGCTAGTGTGTGGCTCATGTAAGAGAGGAGCTTGGTGAAGGATGAGGCTGGAGATATTGTCAGGGTTGGTCAGGACTATAGTCTTCTTTAAAAAAAAAAAATCAGTGGAGAGACCATTCTTTCCGGCATGGAATGACATGCTTATATTTATATTCTGAAAAGATCAATTTGGCTTATGCATAAAGAACAGACTGAAAGTGTTAAGAGCAGATGCTAGGAAAACTTTTAGAAATCTCATAATCAAGATAGAAGATAAAGCGGAACCAGAAATTGTACAGGTGAACAGAGCTTGGAATAAAAGTTCCTGAATTCAAAAAATACATGGGTGAATGTGTTAATGTTGAAGACGAGGAAGAAAGAAATATCAAAAGTAGGTTCAGGGTTTTAGTTCACTTAAGAGGATAGCTGATGGTGTCATTTCCTGATATATTGATAATGGAAGACAATCAGGATTTTAGGTTCATTTCTCAACATGTTACACTGAGGTGCTTTTAGATACCTCAGTGTACTTACAGAACATCCAGTGAAGTGACAGAACTTAGAACATATGGATTGAAGATGCACACTAATGAATTGTGAGATCTGGGTAGTTTTCAAAGTAACAGGTATGGATAGAATCCCTTGGAGTGAGAGAATATAGTTAAAAGAGAAGCGAGTCTAGGATAGAGCCTTAGGAATTCCAGCATTTGGTGGTGGGCTGGAAGGGGATGAGTCTGCTGAGGAAACAGGAAATGCATAGCCAGAGAGATGGGAGAGCCACAGGAGACTGTACTCGCACAGGACAAAGGAAGCATGTGCTGTAGAAAGGAGGCTCAACAGTACTGAATGCACTGAATGCTGCTGAGCAGCCAAATAACATGTATCTGCAGGTCACTGGTGATCTTAACAAGAGAACTTTTGGTGAAGTGATGGAAGTTGGAGCCACGTAGAGGAGAGTTAAAGAATGGGCAGGAGATGAAGAAATAAGGCAGAGTGACTACAAACAACCAGACAACCTATAGAGAAGTTTCCTCAAGGTAAAGACAGAAACAGTCTGGCAGGGAATTTCGGATTAAGAAAGAGGGTTTTTACTGTTACTTTTTCCAGCAACTCTAGGCAGCTGAGCTCATTCAGAGATTAGGGTTCTTCCAGGGTTTTGCTTTTATCTGTCAGATGTGGGGAAAAAAAACAGAATGGTAAGGAAGCTCGGGGTAGAATGTTAGCATATTTTGAAATTATGGACCATGGAATCTAGGCTGGACAAGGCGGGAAGTAAGAAAAGGACTGCCAGATTAAGAAACTAAAGAAAGCAGTGAGATCAATGGACTAGATGTCCCCATGAGGCCCGACTTGAGATGGGAAAACAGCCAGAGGGACACCAATATATCAGATGCCCATGTGGATATAATATCATTTATGTGGCTGTCAATGGAATGCAGTTACCGTGTACAACTGCAGAGATTGTGCCCTGCATAACTTAGAAGCTCCCCACATATTTTAATGGAGATGTCATTCCATGGAGTTGTGCAATGGAATGACAATGTTAGAGACCTTATATACTGTAACTGCAAGTCACATAATGCTGTATCATTATCACTTCGGTACAGAAAAGAACTATCTGATCTTGGAAAGTACATTTAAAAATGTAGGCTTTCCTATCAACTTGCATGGTCTTTCGACTTAGGCAAGAAGGTATTTATGTTCTTGGTAACTCAAGAAATGCAACACGCCATCAAGTGATCATATTGTATGCAAGCTGCAGACATAAATATGTAAAATAAAGAATTGTGCAATATGTGTAACTTAATCTAAGGATCTCAGCTAGGTGACTAATTCCTTTGAGTAATGGAGTTTTTGACATAGCATTTCCGTCCTTATTATAAATGAGGTTCCATTTATTTCAAAGATAAAGTTATAACTGAGAATCTAAAACCTGATCACAGATATAAACAATCAAAGAAGGCAGTCCCTAAAGTTACATGGGATGATAAAAACATTTCCTTCATTTCAGTAAGAGTTGCCTTGGATGTCTGCAGCTCCAGACTTCATGCTGGGTCTAAATCTTTAGAGTTAAATAAACTCAGATAACTGATATGATAACTGGCTTCCTTGAGGTTAAGCATCTTTCAACCTCAGAAATTTCAGAATTAAGTACACGAATGTTTAAAAGAATCAAAGCCATTAAATTAATATTTTTATTTTAAGGAATCTGTGCAAACATTATGTACCTGTAATGCTTGAAAATATTTGGCCTATTCCATGAAACTGCATTTTTATAAAAAACACTCTCTTTTTTTTTTTTTTTTTTTTTTTTTAAGACAGAGTCTCACTTTGTAGCCCAGGCTGGAGTACAGTGGCCTGATCTTGGCTCACTGCAACCTCCATCTCCTGGATCCCGGCTCAAGCAATTCTTTTGCCTCAGCCTCCTGAGTACCTGGGATTACAGGTACACACCACCATGCCCAGCTAATTTTTGTATTTTTAGTAGAGACAGGGTTTCACCATGTTGGCCAGGCTGGTCTCGAACTCCTGACCTCATGATTCGCCCACCTCAGCCTCCCAAAATGCTGGGATTACAGGCGTGAGACACCGCGCCCGGCTACAATACCTCTTTTTAATGCATGAGAGACTGTATTTTAAAGACCATTTTTAAATTTAACTACAATTTTAAATAAATTATTGAAAAGCTTATTTAGAGTTATGATTGTCACTATGCTTATATACAGAATTGCATCATTTAAGTAAACTTCAGGTTTTGTAAAATATAAGTTTGAGTATTTATACATGTAGTTTTTAAATTATTACCTTTTAGGAGTTATTTGAGTGCTTTTTAAGGTGTACAACTCGAGTACCTAAGAAAGTACTTTAAAAAGATAACAGATGTATTTAATAAATAAAACAGTTCAAAGGGCATGGAGGTGTTTCATAAACTAGGTATGAAAATAGAACCCAATATTATTTAAAGTCTCTTAAAGTGCCTACTAAAATCTGTTAAGACTATAGGCACTTGAAGCGATATTAATCTACCCATGTTCACAGCAGCACTATTTGCAATAACCAAAGATGGAATCCCCTCAAGTGTCCACTGACAGATGAATAGATAACAAAATGCGGCATATACATACCAAAAGCTATTATTCATCCATAGAAAGGAAGAAAATTCTGACATGTTGCAACATGGGTGAGCTTTGTGCATATTGTGCTGAGCAAAATAAGCCAGTCACAAAGGGAAAATATTGTAAGATTTCACTTATACTAGGTATCCGGAGTAGTCAAACTCAGAGAGACAGAACGTTGAATAGTGGTTGTCATGGGTTTGGGGTTGGAGGAAAATGAGGGCTTACTGTTTGTTTAGGGAATAAGGAGATTTCGGTTTTACAAGATAAAAAGACTTCTGTGGATGGATGAGGGCTATGGCTGCACAGCAATGTGAATGCCCCTGAACTTAAAAATGATTAAGACGGCAAATTTTATACAATGTGTATTTTACCACAATTTTAAAAATAAATATTTAAAAAGTTCAGAGAGTCAATAGACTTTTGAAATTATATTTAAATAAAGCAAGCCTTAATATTTAACACAAAAATAAACTGGGAGTATTTTTTGGATGCAGAGTCACCATGGAGGGCATGGAAACATCCACATCCACGTGTGACACTGACCACGCCCCTTGTGATGGATAGTTATATGGTTTTCAGTTGATTACAGGTGCAAACAGTGTTTCATAGGCACTGCTGAACATACTTACTGACTATACTTTGGCAAGTTTTTCTGTAAGCTAATTCCTGGTACTGGAATTACTGGATCAAGTGTCCAGCTTGAAAAATACTGCAGAACTGCTCTTTAAATAGATGGCACCAATTTACACTGTCATCAGTAGTGCCCAAGGGAATCTGTACCCTCCCACAAGGGAGTCTGTACGTTTGGGTACACACTCTACTCTACCAATGCAAAGTAGAGGCAAAGAGTTTAGTTTTTATTCATTTAATGGGTAAAAACGGTATCTTGTTGTTGAATTATGACAACAACTCATAGTGTCCATTTCTTGAAACCTTGAAAAATTAACAATGTGGTACATATTACTTTGTAGTGATCCTTTTAATATATCTTTTATCCTAAGTGCTAAAAATATTTTTGCCATTTTTACAAATAAATTAAAAGTCACAGATTAAGTAATAAGTAAAGAATCACATAAAAAAAAGTAAAAGTGAGATTCAACATTGAGATCAATTTCACTCCAAGTGCTTGTGTGGTTTTACTCTTACGCTGTGTTCCTTCAACCCAACACATGGGTTATCTTGATTCTCAGCTTTTGGTAACTTTGCTTTCACCATGCTGATGAGTATCGTCACAACCCCACAGATGCCTCCTTCTGCCTCCCACGTATAACTGCTAACTCCCAATTAGCGTACCCAGGTTTGCTTTTCTTCTGGTTTCTCCCAAAGATGAGTCTCCATCCAGCCATGTTACATCAGGGAGAATGTATTCCGAGAAACATTAAAAATTTTTGTTTCTACAAATAAATGAGTAATTACTTTAATTACCACAGTTGCATTGCATTTTATTTCTAACCTAATACCATAATTTAATATTTCCATGGAATGTGGACTTGGCAAAGATGGACTGCTTTCACCTTTCTCTGCAGTCTTTCAAAGCACAAGCTGACATCAAAGGGCACTTTAAGAATGAAGAGGCCGTAATGATAATTAGGTGCTGGCCAATGATGCAAACAAAATTGCCATCTTTGATGTCACATTTCATAAGGATGAAGGCCATCAAAGATGTGGTCCTCAAATTCATGGCCTATAAACCTAAGAGTGCACTCTCCCAAGAGCAAAACCAATTAACTAACTTTAAGGACAACAAAAATTCCTGAAGATTAAAAATTAATAAGATTAGTTAGGCAGAATGATATTGTCACTTTTGAAGAAGAAATTTAAAGAGATGAAAATATTTTGACATGAGTTAATAAGGGGGCCAGAGATGTAAATGATTAACACAAAAGATGAATCATAAGCAAGTCAAATTTAAAAGTACCACATTTTATGGTATCTAAGAAAAATCTGTAATATTAAGTAGGCCTGAATGTATTTCAGGGAAAAGCACACATGCTCTCAAAGCATTTATCCATTATCAATAAAGTCAGAAGTAGAACCAATGGAAACAAGGTGCTTGAACAGATCTTATATATCTTTGGTCCAAAACTAATGTGGTCACAAGACTGGATTATGATGGCTGCAATGAAAATGTGACACACACTTGGCTGACAGAGCCCATGGATTCCATGTGCTATTTTCTTACTGAAATTTCTGCCCAAATCAATGCCTCCTGAGTGATGTAAGCAGCCCAATACATGCTACTGGTAAATGACACCTTTCTGAGGAAACTAACGTATAATGGGAAACCAAAACTTTTCTCAATGATTCTGTCCTGACTTGTAACTTCCAGCACAACATCTAAGCAAATGTGCTGAGATTCTCCTGAAAAGACAGCAAATTGCAAGTGATTCATTACTGTGGTGGTGGTTATTTTAGAGTACTAGAGAAATGCTGAAGAGAAAGTTAGAGGACTGTTAGGCCTTAGGACACTCTAAGAGGACACAGGTAGCATCTCTCAATAAATCCATTTGAAAGGCACAGGGGAAACCATTTCCAAGTTACTTGCTGATGAGAGCGGTGATGATCGCTGGGCACTAATGGCCCAGTGGTGGTGGTGGTGGTAGTGGTCTGTACAGAAGTGAATCATTCCTGGCTCCTGGAATTAGAACCTTATACCATACCTGTCTCTTACACATTAGCACCAGAAGAGGTTCAAGAGCAAAGACATCCCCCTGTATCATCTCAACAGAAGGGTCCTAGTACTACATTACCTGCTTTGCAAAATAAAAATGACCTTATTTTATACAGCCTGAAAATGTGTTATTGTCAGGGAAACCCATATAACCTGACATTGGTATTGGTAGTGAGAAAATTCACTTCACAAGCAGACAAAAATTAAAAGACTAAAGTCTCTCTTTAGTTAAGGAGAGTGAATCTTTTCAATATTTAGGCTCAACAGAAGTGCAGAAAAAGGGATTGTGACTGCTTTAAGCTAAGTTAGCTGTCTGGAAGTCACAGGAAATAAATAGGTCACAACATAGAGCCTGGAAATCGGAATGTGAATAATATGGATTTCAAAATACAATTTAAAAAACAAATAGAGAAGGAATAAAGATATAATAGGAGAAAAATATCCCACATTTAAATGAAAAATAACGTCACACCTTCATGTTAGAATGATTCATGGCATCCTAGACAGAAATAATGGTAATAAAAAAGATATACTCAAGGAAAAAGCTTCATGAAATCTCTGAATTTCTGAACTCTGAAAATAAAAGAGAAAAATCCTTCATTTCCAGAAAGAACAGGCTACCTACAAAGGAGATTAAATAGGTTAGAATTCATTTTCTCCTGTGTAGCATGAGAGTTAAAATACAGTGAAATAACATTCACAAGCTATATATTTTTAACTTCTGAGAAAGGATTCTTGAAACAAAAGAGCTATGTGATAAGATAAAGCTTAATAATAGCCTGAAATGATAACGACAGGAACCGGGAGATAGCAAAAGTACCTGCCATATGAAAACTCATTAGTAAATTATTCCTACAATCTCAATTTGGGACCAGTATGAGTGAATAAGTAAAATGTCTTGTGGTGACATTTTGTACAATTTAGACATTATACAAAAGTTGTAACAGAGGAACAGGTGTTTCAATATAATGGTGAAAGGAAGGTAACTACTAGTTTAACAAAGGACACAGAATTTCTTAATTAAAGAAGGGTGATGAAAGTAGATAACTTAAAGACAATTGATTAAACCAAAATGATAATAAAGGCGACAAAAGAAAAATCACAAAATATAATGACTTATAAGTTTAAAATAAACTGATGGGAATGAAATAAAATATACTGAAATCACAATAAATATGAATAAGCTCAGCTTTTGATCAAACAGTGAAGTCATCAATAGATCTGACTAAAATAACAAAACTCAGCCCTATTCTGTCTATATTAAAACCATCAAAATAAAATGAGTAAATAAACAGAAAGGCAAAGAAAAGCTAAAGAATATACCAAAGAAATAAAGCGGAAATAGCAATAATCAGTATCAGACAGAATGGAATTATAAAAGTATTAAAGTGGGTCAAAAAGGAGTATTATAAAGATCAAAATTAAAATCCATTAAGAAGATATGAGATTTATCTAATTAAAAAAGATCGTGATATGAAAAGAGCAAAAATTTTAGAAATACAAGTCAAATTTGACAAAGCAAGTAACTAAAAACATAAACAGGAACACAATCAAAAAGTCTGTCTTCATAGATGGGTTTACAACTTTGTACCATATAAACAGAGAATGTATATTCAACTTTTGTTTTCATGGAACCTTTATCTTCACAGAGGATCAGGTCCTTAGTCACACCACATTATTGCAGTGAGATTCAATAGATCCCTGAGGCTTCTACAGAATATTTGTCTTCCACAGTGTGAAAGCAGGAAACTTTTCACAGTCCATCATAGAAAGCTTTTAACTAATGTGGTTGATGACCTCTCACCAGAAAAGAACATCCTGTGCTCTTTTTTTAAAAGGCATCAAAACAGTTATTAACTGCAGAATCTGTGGCATTGACTATTTTAGCAGTTATAAAATCTCACACTAATGTTTTTCTTTTTTTTTAATCATGTAAGCTGTGTGATCCAAAACAGTAGCCACTAGCCACATGTGGTTTTCTAAATTTAAACTTAAAATTTAAATTCCAAAAAGTAAACATTCGGTTTCCCAGTCACACTAGCCACATGTCAAGTGCTCAAGAGCCACATGTGGTTAGTGGCTACTGTTCTGGACAGCAAGAGAACATTTCCATCATCCCAGAAAGTTCTTTCAATGCATATTGGAGTAGTTGTCTCCCAATACCACAGAGAAATAGAGAGTATCACAGCATTTTGTGTAGAGGCAATGATTCTTTAAGGAGTTATGTTTGAAACTCGGTGAATTCTGATGGAAGCTGCAATAAAATTCAAAGGCATTCTAGAATTACAAGTTGGCTAGCACCATAAAACACTTAAAGATAAAAGTTTTAGAGACAAGAATCTGCTATAATGACTTCATTATTATTTGTTATATATATAAAATATATATTATATATATATTTTATATTTATATATATTTATATATATAATAAATACATATATATATAAATATAAAACAAATGGTTGATATATATATCAACCATGAAGTTTGTGCAGTACTTTATATCCATCATTTTGCTTAATGCTTAATCTGTACAATAACTGTATTTGGTCAGCATGAATAGTTTTCTTTCACAGATGATGACAGTAGGCTTAGACAGGCTAAATAAAATTGCT
Source organism: Sapajus apella (assembly GCF_009761245.1). Taxonomy (NCBI): domain Eukaryota; kingdom Metazoa; phylum Chordata; class Mammalia; order Primates; family Cebidae; genus Sapajus; species Sapajus apella. The sequence goes on along the minus strand of NW_022436941.1, from coordinate 12,191,903 downwards.
CAAAGTCACACAATTGATGCATAACAGACGCAGAATCTGAAAGACAAGCATATCTGACACCAAAATCCATGCTCTTAACCATCACACTCTGCCATCTCCCAGTGGCACTGATCATCATGGTGTGAGGGGGTGGGAGGAGTTATTCCATGTTTGATCAATAGTTGTTGCACTGAATTAAATGCTTTTTTCTGTATTCATTTAGTCCTCCCTTTGTTTTAAGAATGTAACCCTTTTATTCAGTTGATAAATTAGCCTGGTTTATTCCATGCTTCACTGGCCACTTTGATATAACCTCTAAATATAACCACAACATCTCAGATTGCTGAATGTTTTCCTTGCCATTTCTTGTGTATAAGTACTTTTCAGCTATGGAAATTCTCTTTCAGTAGGTACTCCATGGCATTACAGCCCAAGCCACTTCAAATCTTATCGGCGTTTAGCTTCTGTTATCTGAGTGGATGAACTATGTGTAAGTATTCCTGCAATGCTGATGGAGGTTGCAGTGGTGCTGTTGGACTTAGACAGCACTGGCCAAGTGTCTAAGAAGCCAGACACACACTACCTATGGAAAGTAAGCTCTAACTGTTGAGCGAAGTTCCAATATAATCTGCAGTGCTGGGTAGGCGTTGGGCTTTGCTGCCAGCTTTTCAGAAGTCATCCAACTCATCCTACATGAGGCATGTATACAATCATTTTGAAAAATGTGAAGTATTAAGTTTTACTTTTAGTGACTTTTAGACATGGACCACTTTAAAAATGGTTTGATCTGATTATGTGATTAATAGATGAGGAAATAAAATCCAGAAAGTTTCAGCAACTGGCCCCAAGTCAAAACGAGTTGACATAACAGCTTAGGGGTCCTGACTAATTCTCCTGCAGCACACAACATAAAATGGTAATTAAATGCCTATAACCGATGAATCTAATGTGTCAAGGTCTTTTCAGGACAAAACGCACCTGCTGAGTTTAGATCCAGAAATAAGGTCTAACTCAGTATTCCCCAAAATGTGGTCAATGGACTATCAGTTCTACAGAATATTAGAACTATGCCAAAACAGGATTCTGTGGTCAAATATATCAGAAGTTGAAAAAAGACAGAATTGGGTGAAAGTACATGACTTTCAGAGGCCCTTAATGTACTCTTGTGCACTCTTCGCTGCCAAGAGGAGGCTATAGTAAGCAGTCTTCAAAATTTATTTGCTCATAAAATAGTTTTATTCAACAGCATTCCTGAAGACAAGTGTAGGATGCAACACACTTTGGCAAACACTTATCTAACTTAATCAGTATATGGGTCCCTTGTTTGTTATTCTCAAATGCAGCTGCCTGAAATAGATTTAATAAAACAGTATCTTTTGTGTAACTGGCTTTCCTCCAGATGATATCACTACTACCATAAATACCTTAGAGAACTTTAGAGTCTTGTGACATGACCGTAGCACTCAAACTTTCTTAGCAGTTGCCAAACTGTTGCTTAAATGGATAGTATTGAAACTATTTGTAAGTGATTACAGTCACTAGGTTTCTCTTTGTTTCTTTGCATTGTTCTTTATACCAAAGGTCACATAGAACCTAAAATCTGATGTCTCATAATGGTGATAAACAGCACATGGCCTTATATTCCTGTGTAGGCCTTTGTCAGCAATGCAGGGTGGAGGAAATAGTGACACATGTGTGTGCATATACATATGTATATACACACATATATGTATGTATATAGTAACATTATGTCAATACTCTAAATACATTGCATATTTTCACTTTTCTAATTGTCACAACACTATAAAATAAGTACTATCCTTACACCCACTTTAGAGATGAGGAAACGCAAGCACGGTGAGATAAGGTAACTTGCCCAAGATTACACATCTAGTAAGTGGTTGAACCAAGGAAAAAGATATGATGGTCTCATAAGTTTCTTCTTAAAAGCTACTAATGGTCTAGACCTGGTGGCTGCCAATGGTCTAGACCTGGTGGCTCATGTCTGCAATCCCAGTGCTTTGGGATGTTGCAACAGGAGGATAGGAGGATAGCCTCAGGCAAGGAGTTTAAGGTCAACCTGGGCAACAACAAAGCAAGACACCATTTGTATAAAACATTAAAAAATTAACTGGGCATGGTAGCATGTGCCTGTAGTCCCAATTACTCTGGAGGCTGAAGTGGGAGGATTGCTTTAGCACAGAAGTTCAAGGCTGTAGTGAGCTATGATCATGCCACTGCACTCTAGCCTAGACAACAGAACAAGTCCCTCTCTCTCCCTCCACACACACACACATATGTATATAGATATATAGATATATATATATACATATATATATGTGTGTGTATATATATATATATATACATATATATATGTGTGTATATATATATATATATACGTGTATATATATGTATATACACCAATAATAATGAGATGAGACATCTATGTTTACTCCACATGGTATTTAAACTTTCAAGCAGCTTATCTTCTATCTGGGAATCTCAACAGGTAAGATGTCATATTTTATGTCTCTGTCGTTATATTAGCACAGTGACTAAGAGCACAGGGCTGTAGCCAGACAGCTCTGATTCACAACCAGAATTCTAGCTTCACCAACTACATGCCTACGGTCTTGACTAGGCTAAGTCAGTTTCTTCATTTGTAATGTGGATATAACAAGAGAACTTTATAGTGTATGATACAGATACACATCATGAGATAAAATGTAATGAGCACAATGCCTGGCTTTTACAAAAACACAAAATTAGCCAGCTGTGATGACAAGTGCCTGTAATCCCAGCTACTCGGGAGGCTGACGCAGGAGAATCACTTGAACTTGGGAGGCAGGAGTTGCAGTGAGCCAAGATCACGCCATTGCACTTGAGCCTGGGCGACAAAGCGAGACTCCATCTCAAAATAAATAAATCCTCAGCACCTGTTAGCTGTTATTATTGTGGCCATTAATAAACTAACATTTTGGAGTACTCTCTGGTTTTCCAAACTACTTGCTTATGCTTTATTTCATTATGTCATGACAGTGACATTGTAAGACTAAAGATGAGAGAGGCAGAAAAGTCTACATAAACCTCACTGTGGCTTTGATCCTCATAATTACATATGGATAAAACTTTCTTGGACGTGAAAGCTGGACAAAACCACTTAAATGGATAGCAGGATCCTTCCAAGAAATAATATACTTCCTCGCGGAGTTATTTGCTCTATTATTCAAGCTCCCTACTTCCCAAAGATCTGCTTGGAATCAAAGACAGGTTTCACGGCCTGAAAATTAATACTGTGCAGCCAGAAATGAATTATTTAGCAAAGAGAAATACCAGACCCACATAATTTTTACTCAGGAAAAAAAATTCCCTTTTTACCTCGCCAGGAAGTACAATGGACAAATACAAAAGCATAGCGTTTATCCAGTTCTGTGGTCTGTAAAAGACCCCTTTTGATTCATGCCTGTTAGCCTTTATTCCAGCTGTACTGCTCTGACCTGGCAACAAAAGTACTGTCATCAATTTCTGATCAGCCATGACATTATGTGTTTTTCAGATTATCTACCTGCAGCCTCTAACGTTTTGCCAGGAGACTGTGCTTCATGCCACTGAGAGCGGGCCATAGGTAGGAAGGGATTACGGCACAGAGTACAAGGTTGTCAATATGTGAGAAGCTCTGACTGCTTAATGATGAACATCAAAAGAAAGCTCAGTTGAGCATCCACGTTTTCAAACTTCGCTAACATTCCAGATATAGAAAAACATCCTGATACTCAAATAAATTTTTAAATTTTCAACCAGATGTTTGCTAGGTTGAGTATGTGTCTCTGTTTGCCTCCAAAAATAGAGAAATACGATTTTTGTTATTTATATTATCTATTTATATCTTCTGTCCCTAATTAGTTACACACAAAAAAAACTTTAAAATTTTTACTGGAATAAAACACCTTACTTGAGTTTCTATAAACCTCACACATTTCACATTTATCATTTTTGGAACAGAAGAGTTGTACCTACTGTGTTTCTACTCAGTAAGCAGATTGTTCCTATTCCTAGGTAATTACAGAATGCACGCCTTCATATAGAGACAGAAAATAGTAAATATTATAGGGTGGGTTTCCTTATATTAATTATACATTTTGGGAACAAACTAAACTGTTACTCACTAGAAAGGCTCTACTTCAATTTCTTGGAAGTCTAAATAGCTGAGATCCGTAGGATTATTCTAACGTTACTTTCAATATTGCTTCCTTTTCTAAAGCTGAACTCTCAGCAAAAATATAGAGCTCATAAAAACCATAGTCAAAATACATGATGAGCTATGGAAAGAAAATGTGGATATTACCGGTTCTGTTCTGCATTCAAGCCTTCTTCCTATTGGGGGGAAGTTTCCATTGTCTGAGTCTTGGTGGAAGAAACTAATGCAAAGGCATACATTTGGAAATTTATCCCCCCCAGCAAGAGGGCAATGAAGGCAGTAAAGTACAGAGCAGGGACTAGCTAGCCATGTTTTCTGCTGGCAGCTTCCCCTCACTCTCACCTGTTCTCTAAGCTTGTTTCTCCAGGCTGCCTGAAGAGTCAATGATCTCCCCAATGCCTTCCCATTGCATTCTTTTATTATCTTTAATTCAATCAGCCAGATTTGGTTTTCACCTTTTTTGCAACCAAGACCCCTAATTGATTCAGGTGGCACATCATTCACAACAGGAATTTAATTATTTCAGTTTGTTCACTTGTAGGTAGGAGGTGAAGTTTATGGGGAGTTATAATTTTTTGTGTGTATATCTGCATTTACATTAGAATTTAAGACACTGATATATTAATATACTCCACTAGGTCCCAATTTTTTAATCTTTTCCATGTCACCTGCAAATATTAGTAATTAAAGTGTTTAAATGAGGCTTAACCCTTACAAAGGTAAGACTATTATGGTAAAGATTTTTTGTAATCATTACAATGTGAAAAATTGCTCTGGTCTCATTCATACCAAATTACCAAGATGTGAGAGCAGCCACAAGGTTTCTAAAATATATGAACAAGGTCATTAACAGTACTATTCATAAGAACAGACGTGGAATCAATCTAGGTGGCCATCAATGTTGAATTGGATAAAGAAAATATGGTGCATATACATCATGAAATACTACACAGCCATAAGAAGGAATAAAATCATGTTTCTTGCAGCAACATGGAGGCAGCTGGAGGCCATTATCCCAAGAGAATTAATGAGGAAACAGAAGCCAAACACCATATGTTCTCATTTACAAGGGGGAGCTAAACATTGGGTATGCATGGATATAGAGATGACCACAATAGGCACTGGGGACTAATAGATGGGGGAGAGAGGGAAGAAGGGTTCAAAAACTAACTATTGGGTACCATGCTTATACCTGGGTGAGAGGATCAATCATATATCAAACCCCGGCATAATGCAATATACCCTGGTAACAATCCTGCACACGTACCCCACGAATCTAAAATAAAAGTTGAAATTATAAAAATAAATAATAGCTCAATAAAAGATATGAACAAGGAATTAGATGGGCCGCACTGATTTAGGGCTGATATGAATAAAAAGCACTTTATGAGAGGTGACATTCAACAAGTTACGGAGAGAAACCATACCAGCTGAAAATCACAGACATCCTTTTGGAAAACTACTTGAGGTTGGCTGAGTTGTTTTTTAAACCTTGGAAGAGGCTGACAGTCCCAAAACAAACTGTTAGATCTGGGGCAGCAGACTCTGGAAAGCTTAAAGTCTGCCTATTTTCAAGTTCCGAATTTTCACTAATTCTATGTTAAAACCTTAATGAAATATTCAGGACATGTAATTCCATGGGACACATAAAATGTAATGACTTTGAACCCATAAAAGTATTTCAAGCATTGAAAATGAGTTGTCTGGTTGGCAGTGGGGGGCGGGGTGGAATGTCAACGATTTTTATATTTCACATGAATCAATGGTTTTTAAAACATTTTAAGTGATAATACCCGGAAAAAAATTTTAAAGTGTATAGTAATTCTTTTCAAAAGCATAATCCTCTTTAGAGAGTAGATAAATCTGGTTGCCAGCAGAGGGTACTTTACAGCATCTCAATCCCACTCTGGTGTTTGACTTGAGTACTGTGTTGTAACATTTTCCACCACATATGTGATGGAAGCCTATGATGGATTGGACTGTCTCATATATATCCAGAAAGTGAATTACATATGGAACGGGCAAGAGGCAGGAATGAGAGAAAAACCAATTATTTAATGTAGAATTCCATTCCATTAAAAAAATATTTTCATAGAATTATAGCTATTTTTCACAAATTATCCATACTTGAGTACATTTATTCTTATTTGTATTCTCTCTCTCAATAATATTGATAATGAAGTCCCTCTAAGTTGCTATTATTTAAGCATTAGACAAAGGATATTATTTTCACATAGTTAGAAATTAGATATTTGCTTCTAAGCAAAAGTCATAAAGGAAGAGATTAGTAAAAAGGGAATTAGCTAAATCTAAAATGTTTTGTATAAGAAAATCACCTTGACTAAAACTTCAAAGGCTAGCAACAGTCTAAGAGCAGAGAGCTGAATCACAGAAACAAATATATATATTTGCCATAAATAATTAATGCCAGGAATACATAAGGAAGCATGCAAATCAACAAGAAAGACAAACATCTTTTGGGAAAAAAAATACATTAACAGGCATTCATAGAATAGAATACAAATGGTTGGTAAGTATATGAAAAGATGTGCAAATTCATCTTCAGAGAAACAAAATTAAAACAACACTGAGATTTCATTGAACACCTATCCGGCAGGCCAAAAACGTAGCAAGCCCTAGTTTAAGCTCTTTATATATTTCATGTCATGTAGTCCTCAAGAAAACCTTATAAGGTATGCCTATTTTTACTCTCTGTTTACTGCGGAGGAAAGTGAGACACGAAGACGTATGGTGAAGCCCAAGGTCAATGCACTATTTGGTGGCAACAGGGCTGAGACTCAGAGTCCAGGTTCTTGTGCACTCTGTAGCCCAACTTCCCAACCCAACACACAAAGTTTCAGTGACAATACGATAACACTCACAGGCATGTGACTGGGAGAGCAATCAGACAATACCTAGTAAGTTGAAGGCACATACGCATATAATCTGGCACATTCAATTCTAGATGTTTAGCTAAAAGAAACTCTTGCATAAATGTGCAAGGAAACTTTTTTCTTTTTTTTATTTTTTTGAGACAGGGTCTGGCTCTGTTGTCCAGGTCTGAGTGCAATGGCATGAACAGGGATCACTGCAGCCTCAACTTCCTGGGCTCAGTGATCCTCCTACGTCAGCCTCCCAAGTAGCTGGGACTACAGGTGCACGCCACTATGCACAGCTAATTTTTTATTTTTTTTTAGACACAGGGTCTTGCCATGTTGCCCAGGTTGTTCTCCAACTCCTGGGTTCAAGCAATCCTCCTATTTTGGCCTACTAAAGTGCTGAGATTACAGGAGTGAGCTGCCATGCCTGGCCTGCACAAGAAAACATTTAAAAAGATATTCATAGTAGTATTTTTTATTATGAAAAGTGAAAAATAATCTAAATGTCTATTCATGAAAGAATGAATATGCAAATTGGTGTACATTTATGCAATAAAATAATTTCTGTAATAAAATTTTAACAGTAACCAAAAATGAATAAACTAGTTCTATATGTTTAAACAAGGGAAGATCTCAAACTCAATGTTGAATGAAAACAGCAAGTTGGATAATACACGGAGACTGATAGCATTTATGTTCCTTAAAAGTATAAAACAATGATATATAATATTTATGGAAATACTGGATATAGTAAACGTATAAACAGCATGTACTACAGACATTATGAGTTCATGACAGTGGTTACACCTCTGCAAAAGGAGGAATTGAAAAGAACATAAGTATTTCTGTTTTATCGCTAAAGTTTTACTCCTTTTAAAAGAAAAAGGGAGGAAAGGCAAGAACTAATGTGAAGCAATATTTTTTAGAGTTTTTATTTAATTTGAGTGGTATGCACATAAAAGACTTCTTGAAATGGACTTTATTGTATTCCAGACTTTTAAAGCTATCCAAAGTATTATACTTTAAAAGATCCCTTTCTTAATTAAGAACAGGGCACTTCTAAACAACTGAGTGATCACGGGGAATTCTGTCCTATCTTCCAGAATTAAATCAAACTTATCATTTAAGTATGGAATTTATTTGGAGGGATTTCTCAAAGTTTAACTGCAAGAAATAAGACATGTCTCACTAATGCCCATATATAAAAGTATGTTTAGAATGTTATATTATCTGCCCTATAGTTTTTTACCCTGCAAATTTTATTCCTTAGACCTCTTTTTCTTCTCAGGGCTATCATAAGCAAGTCAAATCTAAGAAGAAGCAAAACACAGTTGTTCTTATAAATGCAGGGCCCTTAACTTTAAATGAAAGCCCTTTAAAAAGTTAGTATATGATGACATTCCACACCACTGCACGCCCCCCATCATAAATGGAACACAATATGACCAACTTTCACAATCTATAAAGATAACCCCAATGACAACTAATCATAAAATTAAATGATAATTATAAAAATATTTCCAGCATATTAGTCACTATTACCATATTAATATTTTAATTGAAAATAAACAGTAAAACATTGAAAATAATGTCTCTCCTAATTAATATTTAACTGGATACAAAATTATTGTTCACAACATTCTAGTTCCACTGTTATTCTTGTATGTCTTCAAAACACACTCACCTTTTTCCTACCTCAGAATCTTTTCCTTTGCAGGGCCCCTTACCAAGAACTCTATTCCTGCACCTCTTAAAATGGCTAGTTCCTTCTCATTCCTCAGGCCTGTGCAAGTCATTAGCCCCGTTCCCAATATCCAATTTTCCTCTCTCTTCAGGCACATGGAAAAATGTACATCTCTGCCCCCTTTAAAATTAGGTATGGCCTCATATCATGTGACTTTTTATGGCCAATGATATGAAAACAGAAGTGTCACTTCCAGGCAAAGTCTAAGGACCAATGTACAAGTCACCATCTGGCTCTTTGCTTTGGTGGCCATAGAAGCACATGTTGAGATAGAACTTCCTTCCTTCCAAATCCCTTAGTAACTATCATGATCAAAGTTCCTCTGCCAAGTTACACTGGACAATTGGTTATGTAAGATGAACTGAAATTAACCTTTGTTTATTAAGTAAGACAAGCCACAGAGGTTTTTATGGTTGGTTGTTATGACAGCATAACCTAGGCCATACTGACTAACACAGGGGCTCAGATTAAATGGCCTGTCTTTCGAGTGAAATTTCTTACACAATCACTGGAAATACCTTTAATTCAGTATCTCAAAAAGCTTTCTGTTTTCTGTGGGCACTTATCACAATATACAGTTTTAAAATTTATTTGTTTTACATTTTCCCCAAAAGACTATAAGTATATACAGAAAGTGTTTTAAATGTTGTGGTTATAGTGGTTTCTCTATTACCTAGCAGTGACTAGCCAATAGTAGCTTCTTAGTAAATATTTGAAGAATCAATGAATGTTTCATTTTATTTAATTTAAAATAATATGTAAAGTACTTTATAAATTTTGATACATAGACAACATGCCTATGCAAAGAAAGCCCAATGATAAGTTAGCCAGCACAATAACTTCTTATAACGTATGCAAAATTTCCAAACTTGAGCATATATATGACATATAAATTGTATATTTTACATTACAGTCATAACCACTTACGTCCCTAAATTTAAAGAGACCATTAAAGGGAATTTCTTGATTTATAACAAAAATCAATTTCAGATAAACTCAGATACATAGTTCATGTAAACAGAATGTAGACTTAAATTTATATAAAAAGTAACAGGAGTTATAAAAATAGTGTTTTATTGAAGTTATAAAGAACACATATACTAAGCTAGGGTCCTTACTTTCCTACTGGCAATTTAATAAATGCTTCAGTCATATTTATGACTATTTCATTTTCCACATATCTTTTGTTGCCAGGATAAAACCTTGGGAGTTCATGCTTCAATAAACCTAGACTCAAGAATCTATTACAAAAATGAATTTTAAGCTGGCATCCACTGAAACATTAAATCTTCTGGTCCAACTGCCAGGGTATAAGGGACTAAGGCTTGCCGTGCTAGCAGTCCTTGTCAGAAGCCACCCTTTGCCAACGACTATATATCAACCATAAATTGTCAGTAAGTTCAATCTATCGTGTATCTTACGGTAGAGTTTAGCATGACTGGAGGCCTCAGCTTAATAAAATTTCAAGTTCTACCCTCAGACAAGGCAAAATGCCAGTTCTAGGAAGCAAATTAAGTCTTAAATTTGTTAGAAGTGAATATTTCTATGCATTTATGCTAGCTCGAAGTCAATAATGACAATTACACTTGTTAAAATTTAGTTTGGATTCCTAGCCATTAAGAAGTACCTGACAGCCCACAAAACACTTTTGATCAAATTTTATTTGGAATTTTTGTCTTTATAGAAATTATTTAGCTATTTCCTCTGGTTTGAATTTGTTTTTCTCTTTTACATGCTTTTAGGCTCTTATTTTTGTATCTTTTCACTTAAACATTTTTCCTTCTAGTCTACTTAAGAATTTTTAATGTATTCAGGCAATATACAGCTCTCTCCTAATGAAGTTTAAAACCCTGGCTTTCTGGTAAATGTATTTGTAAGTATGTCATGAATACATGAATGAGAAACGATAAAATGATTTTTTAAATGAAAGGAATTATGATTCTTTGTAATAATACAAATATTAGGAAACAGTTATAAGATACTTATATTCATCAGGCCCTGTTCTAAGCACCCTGTGAAAAATGGTTCATTTACTCCTCACAGTGAAGTAGATGTAATTATTATGCTCAATTGACACCTAAGGAAATAAAAGACCTCAGAGTTTAGATGCTATAGTCAAAGCAATACAGCAGCATAAAGAAAAAGGATGTGTGTTTGTGACTATTCATTTGTCATCATTTATTAACAGGAAGCCAATACTGTATAGACTACAGATGAAGACTACAGATGCAGGAGCATACATCTACAGATGTGCTTTAGACTACAGCAGAAAGACTACATATGTAGGAGGGAGGCTGACCTGGGTTTAAATCTCAGTGCCATCATTTACTAGCTGCTTGATGCTAAATTTAGTAAAATCATTCATGGAAAGAGCCTTAACATAGTAGGTGCTTATTAATGGAAAGCAATTATAGTACTTAGGCATAAATTCAACAATTTCCCACTAATGATCAGCACTTTCCACATATTGTAAAACAAGCATATATTTTTATAATCAGAAAAAACATAAATCATATGAAAAGTAGTTTTATTGTTTTAACAATTTGAGATAAGAACCATACCCAGATCAAGTATTAAAAACTGTCCAATTTCATATCAATTCTGTCTTAACAGATGTTAGCCATACCAATGGTGAGAGAGGTCATGAGAACTTCCCCTGGCATTTCTACTTAAGACAAAACCAAGACCGCTGGCATAAATCACGGAAGCCACAGCAAGTGCAAAGCCAACCAAGAAAATTGAATGACAAAAATAGCCAACCTGTTTCTCAAAACGCCACAACTTATTCTCTTAAAAGAAAACTGTAAAACAAGAGTTTATACCTCTATAATCGAAAACGTTTTATATACTGGAAATTGGAAACATCAACTCTTATGCTCACATCGTAATATCAAGTATATACAGTAATGCACATATGATATTACAAGTTTATGTCCCCAGGGGACACATATTTTATTTCAAATTCTATCCATTTACATCCAGGTAATACAATTTTTTAAAATTTAGTTGGAACAAGGAAAATATTGAGTATCTAGCAACTAGCACATAGTACATCTTCAACACATTCTTAATAAATGTTGAAATCTAAAAACTAAATTCATCTCTTTTTTATTTGTAATGTTAGCCGTAATAAATGTATGAACAATAAACAGTAAAATTTCTACTTTACTCATCAGTGGCTTGTATGAGAAACAAAGAGGTTACTGATCATCACTTTCTTAACCACCAGTAATGCAGAATTTTTGGAATGTATTTTTTCCTTCCAAGTACAGAGTACTCCTGAATTTGTTCTGATCTATTTCTGTGTTATTTGATATAATGTTCAGAAAAGCCTTCATCATATATAATTTTTCCAAATGTTTAACTTGAGGACATAGCACCTTAGAGAAAAATAACGTGAAGTGTAGAGAAAACCTAATGTTACACATTTTCAGTTAATGAGATGAGAAAATTAATTTTATAAAAAAAGGAAAGGATTTCTTTTTTGAGTTAAAATTAAGAAAGAACAAGTATAGTCTGGATTAGCTTTAAAGCTGACTTTTAAAAGCTTGAAAAACTTTTGAAAAGGACAGCAAGCGATTTACTTTCAAAAGTATAACTGGAATGTTCTTGATCAGATAATTTTTCTGCAATGCAATCAGAGGTTCTTAGAACATTGTAGACTTTTCTCTATGCAGTGATAGACCTTGAGACTCTGTGACTGACCGAGAACAAAAGCAAGTTACGGACAAAAACAGTGCTGGCAACCTTCTTTGCAGGGTCAGGTGGTAACTGAGCCTAGGGAGTAATCACGTTTTGTCCACACAGGAAGTGGAACAACAGAAGACTCCCAGGGCTAGCCTGCCATTCCCACTACCACAATCCAGTGTAAGCTGACGGCTTTGACACAATGCTGACATTTAGTTCATAGAAAAGCTTCCTTACTCTTTAATAGCATTAACTTTATTTCTTCCATAGCTGCTCCAAAATCTGAAGAGGGTAATTTTCCCATGTTAAGCATAAAGAGGAAAGATGCGACAACAGAAACAAGTCAATGAAAAGCCTACCTTGATGAATAAAGGAAACTATCACCATACTAAAACTGAATGGCCAATCTTTGAATCATGGGCATTTTTATTCAATCAGAACCAAGATTATTTGAATATTTATATTTGATTGAGACAATTAATGAAAGACTTTTTAAAAAATACCTTTTTGAGCTATTCTCTCTTTGTCAAACTCCTTCTAATAAACAGCATGATCATTTTGTGATTTTGATCTATGATCTGCAAATTCTCTTCAATTATTATGCTATAATTTGAATAAAGTTTCTCCTCTTGTAAAATCAGTTAAAGATATTGAGATTCATACCTAAATGAGGGTTAAGTTTTCCCTCCCTCTCACTTTGTCAGTCAGAAAGGCATTCCAGTGCCTTGCTGAGCGTGCCTATGTGTCTTCATAATTTGCAGATTATTCTGCAATTATTTAGTGAAAATAGTATTAATAGATGTTCATTCTATTTTCTTCTCCCACAACTCTACTTGCTTTTCCTTAAATATAGTTTTATTACTCACTATAACCCCAAATGATCCTCATTAAAAGAAAGTGAACACTTAGACCCAAGAATCATTTTCTTTTTCAGTTTCCAATAGCCTACTATTTCTAAAAGTCAGAAGGAAATGAACCATGTAGGTAATAAATATGATTAAGGACACCTCTGAATTAGAGCACACCTATTCTACACAAACAGGCAGACACATAACTATCATGGAACTGTTTCCATCATGTCAGAGATCTTTCACAACATTTAATAAACAGGGTCAAAGTTTTGTTAAAATATAGAAATACCTATTGGCATATGGGAGAAACTGTCAGATTAGATAAATCTTTATTTTGGACTAAAATTAAAGTGTAAAGCATAAAAAAAAATCAATGCTCAGTGCAAAACCATGTAATGAAAAAGAATGCAAAAAAATAGCAATAAAAATAAATGTATATTAAACAAAGATTTCCTGGGCAAGTGCTACAAGGCTTCCACCGTCTTAATTAGTAAAGATCTAGGGATACAAAGGCAAATGAAACATGACCACTGGCCTTAATGAACTCACCGTCTGTTAAGGCAAGAACAGTGACAAACACAGAAACACTGAATGCCAGATGTACACAGTGAGTGTAATGAGAGATTCCAAGAGGAGGACTCACTCTCAATCCTCAGTGACAACCATGATGCACTCCAGCGGAAAAGCTTAGAGGGCACCAAGTACAAAGCCATGGGGTAAAAGAAAATCGAAGGTGTATTTGGGGAAAAAAAAATCAGTTTACTGCACCTGGAGTGGTATATGTATTGAGGACGGGACAGTGAAGAAATTTTCAGTTACGAGAGAGAAAGGGTAATATAATGACAACGACAGCTAACAGTCACTGAGCACTCCGTGTTTGAGACACAGGGTAATCACTTGAACTATATCATGCCATCAAAACCTCAAAACTCCCCTAATGCATATTATCCTCCCTTACAATCTAGGGCTCAGAAATATTTATGGGATACAATCCTTCATAAAGGGCCTTCTATATCATGTTAAGAAATGTGAACTTTATCATATACTAACAGGAAATCCATGAAAATATTTTGTTACATTAGCACTTTCAAAAATTCTTTAACTGAGAAGGATGTAGAAAAAAATAAACTCTGAAGGCTATGTGAAACTGGAAGGATGGCTGCCACATGGCCTAAGAAAGAAAAAAAAGACCTGAACTAGGGCTAAATTAGCATCATACTAAAGAGAAGGGTATGCATTAGTGTGACATTTCAGAGGTAGAATAGACAAGATTTGGTGACAGATCTGTTATGGCGGTGGGGTGAGAAGTGTCAAGAGTTACTGTAAGGTTTTTAGCTATCTGACATGAAGAATACAGGGAGAAAGCCAGGGGATGGCAGCAGGTTCGATGTAAGAAATGTTATGTGCAAGGTCTCTGTGGTACAGACAGCTTTGTCTAGGTAAGCAATAGCAAATATGGGTCTGTGACTCAGAGTTTAAGCTGGAGACACAGATATTTCAGAAGAATGGGTAAAAGTAAAATGTTGCCACTGCTCCAGCATGCTGGTAGGGCAGAGATTTCACACCAGGAGAGGCAAGCCAAGAAGACTACAGGTGATCAGCCCCACCCTGCATCCTATTCATAAAGCAGCAGTGGTCACTCCAAGATAGACCACTGTCTCTACCTTCAATCCAGAGGAGTGGCTCAGAGACTTTGTCCCAAGGGAAAGGCAGGCCATAAGAAGAGCTCTGAAGTTCCTTCCAAAAGAACTGATACTATTTAAAATAGATAAAGTAGGGAAGTTCAAACCTAAAAATGAACTATGAGCTAAATTTCTAAGATCTACTTTGACAATCATCACAAATTTAATCCCAAATGGATGAGGAACAAAGTAGTGGGGGCAAACAGTCCAATTCAAACTTCTACAAAGTGGTTAAGTAACTTTAAGGATTTGCTTTATTGTCATCATAATACTCAAGAAGGTAGCCTGAACCATCCAGAACCAGTGTGTAAAAGAAAAAGGGTACTGCAGTCTCCAGACCGAGGTGATTCAAAGTACAGTCGATCTAGATTTCTATCTTTATTATGACAAACTTCTGGCAGTAAAATGTCTAAAAAGGGGGGTACTCTTTATAGTTCACAGTGATGTCTCTGAGCTAGTGGAAGGGATGGAGCCATACTTCAATATCTTTTGTAATGTGATATTTAAAATAATTAACACAGAATCTCCAAACAGTTTTAACTGAATGATTAGGTGAGTTTGTTTCATAATGCTAGCTATTAAGTAATAACAAAAATTAATAGCCATTTGTATCATGCAATGTACCAAATTCTTTACGTATGCCAGAGTATACTTAGCAAAATAACTCCCGATTTAGAACTCTTCATGCCTCAGCCAATCTCTCCCTCTCTGACACCCATCTGACACTAGGAAAATGAAACGCAAAAGCAAAAGGAAGCCTGACCCCTCTGTCCTGAAGAGGGCTGTGAGACATCAGAGGAAGGCAGGAGAGAGGCATGGCAGGAGCTCAGAGTTGGACCAGTGTGTCAGACACATTACTGGGAATGCAGAGAGCAGGGCACATTTACTTCCTTTGGGGACTTCAGAAAGAGATGAACATTCAAACCCAAACCATTCTGGAGGCTGACACCATCAAAGTGATTCCTTCAGGGCTACACTGGGACCTGAAAGTTACTGAAGAGGCTGGCTAAGGCTTTTGCAAAATCCCATATATTTTCCTGTTCATACTTAACAGCCAATGTAAGCAAAAATCTCCAACAACTCACCAGAGTCATGGGATTAATTAATGGAAATAGCACTTTCCACTGGGATTCCCCAAAGTACCTTTCTCACTCCTCCAACTCCTTCTCCATTGTCTGATCAGTTGTTCTTTAATCTTGTCTACTTCCAGCTCTAGGTATTTATCCTCAAGTGCTCTGCACCTGAAAAATGACCCTTGGTATTCCCCAGCACCAACCAAGCCCTCAAACTGTCTTTTTATCAAACAACTTTTCAGACACCACCACCTTCAGAAATCATTCCTGACATAATTACAAGAAAGAGATCAAGTTCCTCTGGCTTCACTCAAATGAAATAAACTATACTTATAGTTTTATAGAGTTATAAACAATAGAAAATATATAACTGTGTAGTAAGAAATGAATGCTTATGAATGTCAGTAATTATTCTAAAAAATAGAAGTATTATAAAGTACAAGTAGTATGAAAAAAGTATGCAGGCTTACACTCCTTCATATGTTTCACTATGATTTCTACAATCTTACTACCTACAAATCTATAATGTAATCACTGATTGAGATACAGGTTTAATTTTAGCAAGATATGTCATTGATTTCCTTCAAACGACTAGGATTTTCCTTTTTAAAAAACTAGATAAAGCTTCTCATCCATTTATAAGTTATTCTACATATTTTAAAGTTTATTTGGGTTATTTCTTAGTTTGCTACATAGTAACCAAGACAAGATTTGAAGCTATTATAAACATTGTTGGTCCAATTTTGCCCCCTGCAGGGAGTATGTACTTCTTACTGAGATCATTTGGATTTAAAAGTATGAGATATGGAGAAAACCTTAACATAAAGTTAACTACTCCAAATCCAACATTGCCTCATCAGAGAGACGCAAATTCTAGTCTAATAAAAGAATTTTAGGACATTATAAATCCTTCAAAATAATCTAGTAGTAAATTATATCCAGAGTAGTTTCATTTTAGTCACTATTGAATGTGAAAATTGAATTACTGGATAAAATATTAGAGGTATTTTAATAAATGATTTCTTAAGCCTAGCTAATTATAAAAATATCCTGGGGTACTTTGTAAGGGCCTCATGCTATATCAGTGTTTCACAAACTTCATCTTACAGCACAATTGTTTTGGGGGCTTTAAAAAATGCTGATGTTTGGGGATGGACCCTACTGCTCCAGAGATTCTGATGTAATTGATAGGGGATGACGCCTGAGTGCCAAGATTTTTAAAAACTCCCTGGTGATGATAATAAGCAATAATGGTTGCAAACTGCATTCAGAACGCTGCATTTGAATCTCCAGGGAATAGATAAGGGAATCAATATTGTTGACAAAAATACTCAGGCAATTCTTATGACCAAGAAAGATGAGTAAACATTGATCTAGCCCAATGTCCTCATTTTTCAAACAAGAAATTACTTGTAAATTGACATGCTCAAGAACACAGTAATATGTTAAATTCTAATTAAACTCTCTACTGTAACATTTAGAACTTAATTCTTTTTTTTAAAGTTGAAAATGATCATGTTCAAGATTTGCAATGTGCTTTGTATGCTATTTCTAAATCAGATGAAGACATTCACAAACATAAAGCTTTGTCCATATGGAAGAAGTTTGCATGCATTAAACCACGACATTAAGTATGGTCATGAGAAACACAGTCTTTAATCTGCAGAAGACGAGACACACACAGAATTAATATTTCTTGGTTGAGTAATACGCACTTAATAAACTGCCACAATCTTAGTCTTAAATGTCAGTTTTAGTATCACAAAATATATCATCTTTGATTGGAAGCCCCTACTCCAATGGTGGCCAAGGAATAAAACAGAAGAGAGTGTCATAACTCCTTTTTCCTCAAATGATATAGGGAATGAGGATGATCAGTCAAAATCCTGAGAAATCTCACAGTTCTTTCTGGAGATCTGAGTTTGTCTTTAGCTTATGGATAAAGTAGAAAAAATTTACAGGACTAAAATCCCTACCTAACTACATAACATCTCAGTAAAGGCAAAAAACAAAACCAGAAAGTCCCAGTCATTGTGATCTCTACCAGGTGGGAGAAAACTGGACAGTGAAGACAGCATGATCATCATCACACATGGTTAATTATCCTCAGCATTAAGCACAAAGAAAATAAAAACAAAGGATTCTCAGGGAGCAGCAGGGCTGGGGTGAAGCCCCTTACAATGATAATAAGGAAGAGAGACTAATGCTAAGGAATGATGAGACAAATACAGAAAACTAACATCAAGCATGATTTTCTGACAGCAATGATGTATCAGGCACTGTAGCTGAAATAGGAGAAATCATTCAAATTTCAGAGATATCCTCTTTGAAAAAGAGTATTTCCATGACAAGAGGGAGTGATCCTTGCATAAGACATGTGAAAAATAACCTGAGAAAGTGCAGAACTCAGATCCTTTCACCACAGCTGCCCAAATCCCAGCTGAGGTCTTCCTTTCCTCATAGGGGCTCAGAACATAATGCACCTTAAATACGTGGCTTTTAAACAGGAGCTAGGGAAGGAAAACACTCCCTAGGTAATTTTGAAAGGTAGAAAAGTAAAACTCATCTATACCAAATTAATGCAAATGCCCATTTCAAGAAAGCAGAAGACAAAAAGAAAGGGGTCAGGAATTATGTAACATCCTATAATTTTTCAATACGCAAAGTAGATTAAGAAAAGAATACTCCATTGTAGGAAAAAAGCAATCAGAAAACAAAAGAAAATTATGCATGATTTATTCACACTATAAAACCATTTGTTAATAAATGTATAAGGAAATGAATTCAGTAACAAAAGGGCTCAATAAAGTCTAAATGATCAAACAAAACAGTGAAATAAAAGAGAAACTTCTGAACAAACAAACTAAAAACAAAGTAAATATTTTATTTTTAAATGTGATATAAAAATGTGATTATAAAACCATTACATTTATTGGCAAATACAACAGAACAGACATAGCTAAAAAGGAATTACTGATAAAGGTCAAAAGAAGTAAAGAGTGCATAAAATATCAGAAGTCTAAAAAAATAAATCAATATACTTGAGGTAGAGAACCTAAAAATGGAGAAAAACAACTCGAAGACACAACAGAACATTTTTCCAAAATTAAGGACGACTATCATTCCAAATCAAATGATCACATGCTTTTCACTAAAACTTGTACAGAACAAAAAGTATAACTAATTATAAAGTAAAATCTTTTTGAGCATCCAGGAAAAACAGCAAGTGACTTAGGAGAAGAAAAATCAGGCTAGATTCAGACTTCTTCATAGCACATACAATGCCAGAAAGTAATTGGATCATATCTATAGAAATATGAAGGGAAAAAGGTACAAACAAGATGAAACCTATCCAAGTTGAAATTTAAGTATAAAGCAACAAGTCAACATTATACACAAGAAGAATGCACTCAAGCAGATTCTAGAAAAATCACTTGACAAATATTGTCACCTACAGATGAGGTAAAAGTGCAACAATAAAAGATATTGTGCTTAATCCCTTTATGGTGGAGAAATAAAAGAGACTGTATAATGTTGGTAAATCAAGAAATGGTGGCATAAGTATTTTAATCAGATTTTAAAATTTTCTAAAATAAATATATAGAAAGAGGTTTATGTAATATTAAAAGTCTAAATTTTTTTTTTAATTTTGCACTAATTTTTGTAAGAACAAAAGCTTTCAATGAACAAAAATAAGCAGGCAGAAAATTCCTCTTCTTTATATGCTATGATACTTTCTTTGTTCAACATAAATTTAGCTTTTAACTCTTTGAGAAGAAGTACCTGATATGACAGAAAATCATAAAAAATATACCCCTACTATTTTTCTAGTTACATTTTCTGACTTCCTGGCTGATATGGTTTGGCTGTTCCCCACCAAAATCTCACCTTGAATTTTAATAATCCCCATGTGTCAAGAGTGGGGCCAGGTGGAGATAACTGAATCATGGGAACAGTTTTCCCTATACTGTTCACATGGTAGTGAATACGTCTCAGGAGATCTGATGGTTTTTATAAAGGGGAGTTCACCTCCACAAGCTCTCTTGCCTGATGTCTGTAACACATGACTTTGCTCTTCATTCACCTTCTGTCATGATTATGAGGCCTCCTAGCCATGTGGAACTGTGAGTCAATTAAACCTCTTTCCTTAATAAATTACCCAGTTTTGGGTATGTCCTCATTAGTGGCATGAGAAGAGAGAACAGTAAATGGTTACTGGATAGTGGGGTGCTGCTGTCAAGATACCTGAAAATGTGGAAGTGAGTATGGAACTGGATAACAGGCAGAGGCTGAAACAGTTTGGAGGGCTCAGAAGAAGACAGGAAAATGTGAGAAAGCTTGGAACTTCCTAGAGACTTGGAAGACTCAGAAGACAGGAAGATGCGGGCAAGTTTGGGACTTCCTAGAGAATTGTCAAATGGATTTGATCAAAAAGTCCAGGCTGAAGTGGTCTCAGATGGAGATGAGGAACTTGTTGGGAACTAGAGTAAAGGTCACTCTTGCTATGCAAAGAGACTGGCAGCATTCTGCCCCTGACCTAGAGGTCTGTGGAACTTTGAACTTGAGAGAAATGATTTAGGGTATCTGGTGGAAGAAATTTCTAAGCATCAAAGCATTCAAGAGGAAACAGATCATAAAAGTTTGAAAACTTTGCAGCCTGACAATGTGATAGAAAAGAAAACACCATTTTCTGGGGAGAAATTTAAGCCAGCTCAGAAATTTGCACAAGTAATGAGGAGTCAAATGTTAATCACCAAGACATGGGAAAAATGTCTCCAGGGCATGTCAGAGACTTTCATGGCAGCCCCTTCCATCACAGGCCTCTAGGCCTGGGAGGAAAAAATGGTTTCCCAGGCCAGGTCCCCAGGCCCCCCACCCTCAAACCCTACTCTATGCAGCCTAGGGATATGGTGCCCTACATCTCAACTGCTTCAGCTCCAGCCATGGCTAAAGAGGGCCAATGTACAGCTCAGGCTGTTGCTTCAGAGGTTGTAAGCCCTAAGCCTTGGTGGCTTCTACATGGGGTTGGGCCTGTGGTGCACAGAAGTTAAGAATTGAGGTTTGTGAACTCCACCTAGATTTCAGAGGATGTAAGGAAATGCCTGGATGTCTAGGCAGAGGTGTGTCGCAGAGGTGGAGCCCTACTGGAGATCCTCTGCTAGGGCAGTGTAGAAGGGAAATGTGGGGTTGGAGGCCCCACACAGAGTCCCCACTGGGGCACTGTCTAGTGGAGCTGTGAGAAGAGGGCCACCATCTTCCAAACCCCAGAATTGTAGATTCATCAACAACTTCCACTATTGTGCTCCTAGAAAGGCCACAGAGACTCAACACCAGCCTGTTAAAGAAGCCAAGAGAATGGCTGTACCCTGCAAAGCTACAGGGGTGGAGCTGCCCAAGACCATGGGAATCGACCTCTTACTTTAGTGTGACTTCGATGTGAGACATGTAATCAATGGAGTTCTTTTTGGAGCTTTAAGAGTTGACTGCCTCACTGAATTTCAGACTTGCATGAGGCCTGCAGCCCTTGGCCAATCTGACCCATTTGGAACAATCGTATTTACCCAAGGCCTATAATTCCATTGTATCTAGGAAGTAACTAACTTGCTTTCAATTTTACAGGCTCCTAGGCAGAAGAGACTTACCTTGTCTAGATTAGACTTTGGACCTGGACTTTTGGGGATTGTTGGGAAGGCATGATTATGTTTTGAAATGTGATGACATGAGATTTGGGAGGGGTCAGGGCTGGACTGATACAGTTTGGCTGTTTCTCCAACCAAAGCTCACCTTAAATTGTAACAATCTCCCTGTGCCAAGGGCAGGCTAGGTGGAGATAACTAAATCATGCTGAGCAAGCTGTTCTCATGGTAGTGAATAAGTCTTATGAGATCTGATGGTTTTATAAAGAGGAGTTCCCCTACATGAGATCTCTTTCCTGCCACCATGTAAGATGTGACTCTGTTCCTCATTCGCCTTTGGCCATGACTGTGAGGCCTCCCAGCCATGTGTAACTGTGTGTCAATTAAACCTCTTTCCTTTATAAATCACCCATTCTTGGGTATGTCTTTATTAACAGTGGCAGAACAGACTAGTACAATGACCATTTGCTTCTTGAGAAATTCATACTGATTATGCAGACAATAATTAATAATACTGCTTTCTCAATGTCCCAAATACAAATCCCAAAAAGTTGTGTGCAATGATTCTGGAAGCATCCCTCACTGTGTTTCCCTAAGTACAAGTAGATAAAAAGTGTATGTGGCCAAAGGCATTAATCTCAAAATCTAAACCAACTTATACAAAAGGAGAAACAATTATTTTCATTGTTCAATGTTTTTAGCAGGTTATATTTAATTATATAACCTGAGGTATAATTAACAAATGACCAGCATCATATATTTAAAGTATACATGTATGTTTTTATACATGTATAAACCCATCATCATTACAACCTATATAACAACATATCCTTCACTCTTACAAGTTTCCACCTATATAACAACATACATAACAACCTATATAACAACATATGCTTCAGTCTTACAATGTTCCCTTGTCATTATTCCATCCCTGACTATCCACAACTTTGCATCCCGAGGCAACCACTAATCTGTAAGCTGTCCTAACAGTTTTAATTATCTAGAATTATATAAAAATGAAATATAATGTATTTACACTTTTTCAACTGTTTTCTTTCACTCAGCCTAAATACTTTAAGGTTCATCCATAATGTACATATCAATAATTAATTACTTTTTTAATGAACAAGAAGTATTCCATTGTATGAATACATAACTCATTTCTTAATTTATCTGCTGATGGACATCTGAGTTGTTTGCAGTTAGGCATTATTACAAATAAAGCTGCTGTAAGCCTTTGAGTACAAGTTTTTGTATGAATATAAGCTTTCATTTAGCTGGGGCAAATAAAGAGTGGAATAGCCTTATCATATAATATGCATATACTTAACTGTTTAAGAAGCCTGACAATTTTCAAAAATGGTTGTACCATGTACGTTCTTACAAATAATGTATGAAGTTAGTAGAGTGAAATTTCATTGTGATTTTAGTTAGCATTTCTCTAATGATGAATGATTTTGAAAATCACAATGAAATATTGTTCCACTGGACTTCATGCATTGCTGATAAGACTTCTGCTGTGATTTTGATCCAGGGTTATGCTGAATCCATATGCCAAATGTGGGAGAAGAGACATCCCACAATATTGAGTCTTTCAACTAATGAACAGAATGTATTTCTTTATTTATTAGGTCTTCATTAATTTTGTTCAGCAATGTCTTGCAGTTTTCAGCCCATGGGCTTTTTCATCTTTTGAAGAATTATCCATGAGTATTACATAATATTTATGATGCTGTAAATGTATCATTTTCAACTTAGATTTTTAATTCATCACTGTTTTAGAAATGCAGTTGACATTAGTTTGTATCCTGCAACCTTGCTGAACTTACTTATGAGCACCAGTAGATTTTTATAAAGTCCATCAGATTTTCTACACAGACAATAACATCATCTGCAAGTAAAACAATTTTAGTTTCTTTCCAATACATATGACTTTTATTTCTTTGTATTGCCGACTGCCCTTGCTAAGACCAAAGAGTGCAATGTTCAACAGAACTGATGAGAGTGACTATCCTTGCTTTGTCACTATATTATAATTTTTTTGGAAATGCCTTTTTTTCATGTTGAAGAAGTTCTCTTCTATTTTTTAGCTTGTTGACTGCTTTAGGAATGAATTTTGGAATCAGAATCTTGTCAAATGCTTTCTCTGCTTTATTTATGTGAACATTCTGATTTTTAAAAAGTTGTTCATATAGTGAATTATGCTGTTTTTAATACCATAAAATAAGCCTCAATTGCCTATTATCTGTAATCTTTTTACCATATTATTGATACACTTGCTAAAATTTTATTGAAAAATTTTGCATCAAGATCAATATTTATATATTGTTTTCTTCTTGATATGTCTTTTTTTGGTCTTGGTATCAAGATAATTTGGCCTCACAGAAGCAGGTGGAAAGTTTTAACTCCTGTTCAACTTTCTAGAGAAATTTACAAAGAATTTGTATTTTTGCTTTTTTAAATTTTTGGTAGAATTTACCAGTAAACATTTTTGGGTCAGTAGTTTACTTTATGAGAAGGTTTTAAGTTACATATTCAATTTATTTGATACAGTAATATTCATGTTATTTACAGTGGTCCCACAGAATCCACAGGGGAGTGGTTCCAGGTTGCCCACAGATACCAAAATCCATAGATGCTCAAGTCCCTGATATAAAATTATGTAATATTTTTATATAACATGTACACATCCACCCATATATTTTTAATCTCTAGATTACCTACAATACATAATACAAGGTAAATGCTATGTATATAGATGTCTTACTGCTAAAGTTTTTTAGTTCATATTATTTTTTGTTGTATTGTTATTTTTATTGTTATTTTCAAATATTTTTGATCTGTGGCTGATTCCACAGGCATGGAACTCATGGATTCAAAAATCCAACTGCATTCTTAATTGAGCTTTGGTGACACATGTCTTTCAAGAAATGATTCACCTCATTTTTGGTGCAGAGTTGTTCATTATCTACTTGATATCCATAAAATATGACTTTTCTTGCTACATCTTCCACATGCAATAAAAAAGAATTTGTATTATCTGCTGCTGTTTGAAGTATTCTATAAATATTAAATAGATCAAGTAGATTGACAGCAGTGATAAAGTTTTCTGTGCCCATACTGACCTCTTATTTACTATCCATTACTGAGAGAGGAGTACTGAATTGCCGTTAACTATGAATTTGTCTACACGTCCTTGCAGTTCTATAAGTTTTTATTTCATGTATTTTGAAGCTATGCTATTACGTTAGAGAACACTTAGAACTGTTATATCTTCTTGATTAACTGACCTCTTTATTATTACGAAATGGCCTTCTTTATGCCTGATACAATTATTTGCTCTGAAATCTTCTTTGAATGATAATTTAGCTACTCCAGGTTTAATCTGATTACTATTAGCCAATTATTTCTTTTTATATCTTTAGGTCTTAATCTATTAGCGTTTTTTATTTAAAATAGATTTCTTATAGGCAGCATAAGAAATCTATTTTTAAAATCCTATATAATAATCTTTGTCTTTCAATTGGAGTATTGAGACCATTTACATTTATTGTGATGATTAATATGGCTAGGTTTCAATCTACCACTTTCTATTTATTTTCTAATTTTCCATTTATCATTTGTTCTCCTTATCTTCTTTGTTGCTTTCTTCTTTTATTTTTGTTGCTTTCTTCTTTATTATTCTACTTTACCACCTTGTTGGCTTTTTAGTCATTACTCTTTATTTCTAGTGCTTACTGTAAGGTTTACACTATACATCTTTAACTTAACCATGTCTAACGTCAAGTAATGTAATTCTTGACATACATTATGGGCACATCCCAGCCTCTGTGCTATTCTTTTTTATATTTTGCCACCATATCTAACATAAACCCCACAGGACATTGTAATTAATTTTTGTACAAACAGTCAATTGTTTCCTAGACAGATTAAAAATACTAAGAAAAAACCTTATATATTTACCCACATAGTTAAGTTTTTTGATGCTTTTCATTCTTTTCAGCATTTTTCAATGAATATTAAAACATATTTGGCAATATTTTTCTTCAGCCTGAATAACTGCCTTAATATTTCTTACTGTGTAGGTGACTGGAAAATGAATTCTTCCCTCTTTCATACAGTGGGAAAAAGCTTTATTTATTTTACCTTTGTTTTTCAAAGACATTTTCTTAAATATAGATGTCTAGGCAGAGAATTGTCCTTTTCAATTTCAGTACTCTAAATATGTTGTTCCACTCTATTTTCTACTTGTACTGTTTTGGACAAATAATTTGTTGTTATTTTTATCTTTCTTTCCTCCATAAAAAATGTATCCCTTTTCTCTGGCCACTTTAAGATCTTCCTTGTATCCCTGGTTTTGAGAAATTTGATTATGATGTCTCTTAATATAATTTTCTTCAAGTTTCTTTTGTTTGGGGATTCACTGATCTTGGGTCTGTCAATTTATAACATTTATCAAATTTGGAAAAATTTTGACCATTATTTCTTCAAAAATATTTTTTTCTGCCATTTACTATTTTGCTAAATCTAATTATATGTATTTTGTTTGCTGAAAGTTGTCGCAGAGCTCACTTATGCTCTCCTATTGAGGAAGGAGATCCTGTCCTCTTAATCTTCTAAGTTCACTTCCCCTTTAGCCTTCTACATTGCATTTAAAAAGGAGAGGTTAAAAATCAGCCACAGTTTCTTAATTCTGAGTTCTAATTAGATTGCACAGTAGTCTGACAGACTATTTGTTATGATTTCCGTTCTTTTGCATTTGCTGAGGAGTGATTTATGTGAAACTTACTCAACACTGCACAACTATGTGGAAACTGAACAACTGGCTCCTGAATAACGACAGGATAAACAACGAAATGAAGGCAGAAATAAAGATGTTCTTCAAAACCGATGAGAATGAAGACACAACATACCAGAATCCCTGGGACACATTTAAAGCAGTGTCTAGAGGGGAATTTATAGCAATAAATACCCACATGAGAAACAAGAAAAGATCTAAAATTGACACCCTATTATCAAAATTGAAAGAGCTAGAGAAGGAAGATCAAAAAAACTCAAAAGCTAGCAGAAGACAAGAAATAACTAAGATCAGAGCAGAACTGAAGGAGATAGAGAAACAAAAAACCCTTCAAAAATATCAATAAATACAAGGAGATAGTTTTTTGAAAAGATCAACAAAATACAGACCACTAGCCATACTAATAAAAAAGAAAAGTGAGAAGAATCAAATAGATGCAATAAAAAATGATAAAGGGGATATTATCACTGATTCCACAGAAATAGAAACTACGATCAGAAATTACTACAAACAACTCTATGCACATAAACCAGTAAACTTCGAAGAAATTGATAAATTCCTGGACAGTTGCACCCTCCCAAGACTAAACCAGGAAAAAGCTGAAACCCTGAACAGACCAATAACAAGGGCTGAAGTTGAGGAAGCAATTAACAGCCTACCAACCAAAAAAAAAAGGCCAGGTCCAGACAGGTTCACAGCCAAATTTTACCAGAAATACAAAGAGAAGCTGGTACCATTCCTTCTGAAACTATTCCAAACAACACAAAAAGAGGGAATCCTCCCTAACTCATTTTGTGAGACCAACATCATCCTGATACCAAAACCCAGTAGAGACACAACTAAAGAAGAAAATTTCAGGCCAACATCCATGATGAACATCAATGCAAAAATCTTCAATAAAATACTGGCAAACCAAATCCAACAGCACATCAAAAACCTCATCCACCACAATCAAGTAGGCTTCATCCTGGGGGTGCAAGGCTGGTTCAACATAAGCAAATCTATAAATGTATCCATCACATAAACAGAACCAAAGACAAAAACTATATAATTATGTCAATAAATGCAGAGAAGGCCTTCGACAAAATTCAATAGCCCTTTATGCTAAAAAGCCTCAATAAGCTAGTTATCAATGGAACGAATCTCAAAATAGTAAAAGCTATTTATGAAAAATCCATAGCCAATATCATACTGAATGGGCAAAAACTGGAAGCATTTCCTTTGAAATCTGGCACTAGACAAGGATGTCCTCTCTCACCACTCCAATTTGGTATTGGAAATTCGAGCCAGAGCAATCAGGCAAGAAAAAGAAATAAAGGGTATTCAATTAGAAAAAGAGGAAGTCAAATTGTCTTTATTTGCAGAAGATATGATTGTATATTTAGAATACCCCATCATCTCAACCCAAAATCTCCTTAAGATGATAAGCAACTTCAGCAAAGTCTCAGGATACAAAATCAATGTGCAGAAACCGCAAGCATTCCTATACTCCAATAACAGACAAACAGAGAGCCAAATCATCAGTGAACTCCCATTCACAATTGCTACAAAGAGAACAAAATACCTAGGAATACAACTAACAAAGGATGTAAAGGACCTCTTCAAGGATAACTATGAGCCACTGCCCAAGGAAATATGAGGGCACAAACAGATGGAAAAACATTCCATACTCATGGTTAGGAAGAATCAATATTGCGGTAATGGCCATACTGCCCAAAGTAATTTATAGATTCAACGCGATCCCCATCAAGCTACCACTGACCTTCTTCACAGAATTGGAAAAATCCACTTTAAACTTCATATGGAACCAAATGAGAGCCTGCATAGCCAAAACAATCCTAAGCAAAAAGAACAAAGCTGGAGGCATCACACTACCTGACTTCAAACTATACTACAAGGCTACAATAATCAAAACAGCATGGTACTGGTACCAAAACAGAGACATAGACCAGTGGAACAGAGCACAGGCCTCGGAAACAACACCATACATCTACAGCCATCTGATCTTTGACAAACCTGACAAAAACAAGCAATGGGGAAAGGATTCCCTGTTTAATAAATGATGTTGGGAAAACTGGCTAGCCATGTGCAGAAAACAGAAACTGGACCCTTTCCCCACTCCTTACACTAAAATTAATTCCAGATGGATTAAAGACTTAAACATAAGACCTAACACCATAACAACCGTAGAAGAAAACCTAGGCAATACCATTCTGGACATAAGCACAAGCAAGGACTTCATGACTAAAACACCAAAAGCAATGGCAACAAAAGCCAAAATAGACAAATGGGATCTAATTAAACTTAAGAGTTTCTGCACAGCAAAAGAAACAATCATTAGAGTGAATGAGCAACCAATAGAATGGGGAAAAAAATTGCAATCTACCCATCTGACAAAGGGCTAACATCGAGAATCTACAAAAAACTGAAGCACATTTACAAGAAAAAACAACAACAACAACAACAAATAAACCCATTCAAAAGTGGGCAAAGGATATGAGAAGACAATTTTCAAAAGAAGACATTTATGAGACCAACAAACATATGCAAAAATGCTCATCATCACTGGTGATTAGAGAAATGCAAATCAAAACCACATTGAGATACCATCTCATGTCAGTTAGAATGGTGATCATTAAAAAATCTGGAGACAAAGATGCTGGAGAGGATGTGGAGAAATAGGAATGCTTTTACACTGTTGGTGGGAGTATAAATTAATTCAATCTTTGTGGAAGACAGGGTGGCAACTCCTCAAGCATCTAGAAATAGACATTCCATATGACCCAGCAATCCCATTACTGGGTATATGCCCAAAGGATTATAAATCGTTCTATTACTACCCCAGAACTTAAAGCACAATTAAAAAAAAGAAAAGAAAAGAAAACGTCAGCCAGAGGAGGTCAGTGGAAGGACTGGTTGGCGGTTGGCCAGATTAAGGATTAAACCCCCTACTGCTAATCACAACCCTATCTATAGATCAGGGACATGTTATGGAGGAATTTTTCCCGGAAGGCATTGTTCTTGCTGAACTGCTCAGACCCCCAGCTCTCAACCCTCTCACATGTGCACCTCTTAGACTGTAAGTCTTTAAAAGGGCCAGGGTTTTCTTTGTCGGGAGCTCGATTGTTGAGGCATCTATGCCTGCTGCAGCTCCCAGCCAAATAAAATTACCACTTCCTTCTCTGTTCAGTGTTTGAGAGGTTTGTTTGTGGCCGCTTCTGCTTCACTATATTCTGAAGGCTTTTTTTCTTTCTGCTTTATTTTGAATAATTTCTGTGGCTTTATGTTTTCAGGCTCACTAGCCTTTTCATTTACAATGTCTAATCTTCCATTAATCCCATCCAGAAAAATATTCACCTCAGACATGGTCGTTTTCATCTGTAGAAGTTCAATTTGGAGTCTACATTTCTACTTAACATTTTTAATCTTTCCTCTAATTTTCTGGACATAAGGAATATCTTACAATAAGTACTTTAATCTACCAGTTTGTTAATTCTAACATCTTTATCAGTTTGGGGTGAATTTTAACTGATTTTTTTTTTCCATTTTGATCATGCTCTCTTGCTTCTTTAGAGGAAATTTTTGATTGGAGACATATGATAAGACACCATACATTGGGATTTATTGGGATTTTTTTAACTTTATTTAGTCCTTAATATTTTTGTATTCCTATATTCTTAAACTTTCTCAATGGATGTTTGATCCTTTTAGTTGTTGCTTTTAAAATTTATTCTCCACAGCCAGAGCAGCATTAAGTCTATAGTTAATTGCTATCCACTATTGAGGCAACATTTTTTCTGAGTACTCTAACCAATCTGTCACCAATTATGTGACCCTCTAATCTGGTTAGAGAGGAAGACAGTATTTCCAGGCTTATGTGCACTCTTAGTACTATTCCTTTCACTCCTTTCAAGCAGTTCCTTCTTCAGTCTCAGAAAGATTCCTCACATGAATGTGATTGTCAGTATTCTGCTGAAAACTTGAGAGAGAGCCTCTGTAGATCTCCACAGTTCCCTCTATACACCTGTTTCCTCTCTAGGATTCTGCCCTGAGAACTCTAGCCATCTCCATCTCCCCAGAACTCAGGGAGTCGGCTAGGCTGTGCCTGGGTTTTCTCACTCTATAGCACAGAAGTGTCCAATCTTTTGGTTTCCCTGGGCCCCACTGGAAGAAGAATTGTCTTGGGCTACACATAAAATACACTAACACAAATGATAGCTGATGACCAAAAAAAAGAAAAAGTAATCTCATGACGGCTTAAGAATTTTTACAAATTTTTGTTGGCTGCTGCATTCAAAGCTCTCCTGGGCTGCATGAGGCCTATGGGCCACAGGTAGGGCAATAACCTGGAAAAACCCTTTCAGGCAGCAAGCTGGGGAAGTCAAAATGGTTCACGTTGTTGTTTCCCTTCTCTCATGGGTCACTATTTTTTGTTGCTTAGTGTTCAATATCATGAAAACCACATTTTCATCTATTCTGTTCTGTATTTTGTTTTTTTCAGGCAGAAAGGCTAATTTATTACTATTAGTCCATCTTGGCTGAACACAGAAGTCTGAACTTTGTTTTTAGCTTTATGAGTTTTGAATATTTTAGATCATTTACATAAAGAAATTCTGAGCCTATTAATTCAGAGTCATAGTCTGAAATATGTATATATCCAAAAGTCCTCCCTGGGCTAGAAAGAAAATAATCCCCAAACAGCAAGCCAACTGTTTAATTCAATTGCATCATGTACCTTGTTATCAGTACTCATACTGAACTGACACAATATAGTTCTAATGAGTGGAAATACATTACTTTTGCAATGTCACGTCTCACTAGAATCAAAGTTGAGGCTAAGTATGTGGGTTCTCACGTTATACCACCAGTGTTCCAATCCTACTTTCTTTACTTATTAGCTGAGTGAACATGAGAAAATTGCTTCACCTCTTTATGCGTCTGTTTTTTTATTCATAGTGTTATGTTAAAAAACAGTTTGGGGTTTTTAAAAATATTAATTCCTCTAATGTATTTATAATAGTAAAAGTTCAATAAATGTTTTATCTTCCCTCCAAATCATAATTTCAAATTTCACATTTATATTGAAATCTATTTTTTGTACACATAAATCATAATCTCAGTGAAATATTATACAAATTTAATCTAGCTGACAAGCAATGAGTTCTCCTAAGAGGTTCTACCCTTCGTTCTATTTTGTTTGCCACTCCAGAATTGCCTTTGTGGAGAGCTGCTTTCAAGTATACAAGTCATTCATAGCTCCTCTATTCGGTGCCTACCTGAGGGTATAGAGGGCAGCCTCTTGACTCCAGCATTTCAGACTTTGTATGTTAAGGCCCAAGTCTATTTTTCCAGCCCCATCATCTCCTCTTTCCTTTTGCTAACTGTGTATTACAACCACACTAAATGATTAAGTCTCTGTGAACATTCAAGAACCTTTATTATCTCTATACTTCTTTTAATCCTATTTCTTCTACCTGAAATCCTCCATGTTTATGCAGTCACATATATGATGTGTCTTCCATTGTGCTGCACTGTGTGGAGTATAAGAAACACAAGGGCAATTTTAGATAAGCATCTCTGCTCTTAAGGGGCTCACAGCCAAGCAAATACACAGTCATAACACAATGAGGAAGAGAGGAATGGATACATGACAGTTAAGATAAAAGGACAGAGTGCCTTATTTTTGCTAGATAAATAAGGTGGGGGTGGGAAGGTAGGATGGTCAAGGGAAGTGTCACAGAAGAACTGATCTTCGCACTGTTTGAAAAACTCTCTGATCTACTTCTTTATTCAGATTTAGCAATATGCAAATCTACGGATTAGAAGTACTTGGCTTAAGTAAACTCTACATGTCTATTGGTTACACTGAAAAATACTTAGAATAATAATTTGTATATAGGAAAAGAGAAAACTAAGATATTTTCAAAAGACCAGTTAAGTAATGAGTAACTGCTAATAGAAACACTGATATTTACAAAAAAAATATATGCCAAAACAAATAGTAGTGTCTAATTTAATAGCACAAAAAGTAAGGTGATAATAATATATAGTATTTTCCAGTCAATGTATACTGTTACCAAAAATCCCATAAAAGGTAAAACAGTGAAACTTATGCTGTTCACACTGACGTCCCAGAGATCCTGAAGAAGTCTCTCACCCATCAGGACAATTTTATCTAAGAGAGCATATCAGGCTGGGCATGGTGGCTCACATCTGTAATCCCAGCACTTTGGGAGGCCAAGGCAAGTGGATCACCTGAAGTCAGGAGTTCAAGGCTAGCATGGCCAACATGGTGAAACCCCATCTCTACTAAACGTACAAAAAAATTAGCCAGGCATGGTAGTGTGTGCCTGTAATCCCAGTCACGCGGGAGGCTGTGGCAGGAGAATCACTTGAACTTGGGAGGCAGAGGTTGCAGTGAACCAAGATTGCGCCACTGCACTCCAGCCTGGGTGACAGAGTAGGACTCCCAAAAAAAAAAAAAAAAGAGAGAGAGAGAGAGGGCATATCAGATCTTGGCTTTACTTTTTATAATTATAGCTCATTATTTATTGAGCACATAACTCTGTGCTGGACGCAGGTTACAGCACTTCATTTCTCATTTAAATCTCCTCTCAAGATTGCGAACTTCTCTTAAACTATCCAATTTATTCTAAGTCTTTCCACTGTCAATAAAATCATCATTCAACCTTATTTGTATGACTTAAATAGGTCATAACAGTCTTTTTTCTTCCATTTGAGAGTCCATTTTTAAATATTCTATTTCTAATAAGCAGCCACCACAACTATCATTTTGATAACTGGGGAGTCCTTTTAAAAAATGTTAGCATTAATTACCATCATTTATTTCATTTATTGGATGCCAGGCATTATAGCATTCAATCCTCACAAAATAATTCAAAGTTGACGTAATAGATAAGTATTATATATGTCAAACAGGCATCAGAGAGGGCAATCACATTTTTAAATCACACAGGTTTTAATATTGAGCTTTGATTTCAACTACAGCCTGTATTCTAAAAATACAACAAGTAACACTTAGTGGATGCTTACCAGGTGTCAGGTATACTGCTTACTGTGTGTCAGATGCTCAACACATTATTGCTTTTAATCTTTCCAACGACTCTGTGAGGTGATTATAGGTTCACAACTGTTTACCTGAAACTCCTGGAGACAGGCGTTATTTAAGAATTTGTAATTTTTGAAATATATGGTGTTTGTTACATAACTTCTCCCATATACCTGCACATCAGATTTAATTATTTTACGTACATTCTATATAATAACATCTGATTACATTTAATTTGTGTGAGTCTGGTAGTTTTGCCTAGTTTCTATGCAAATTAACATCTAATGTCTTTTAATCTGATGTTGAAACAGGAAAACAGAAAAATACTCATGGAATTAAACAAATATAAAATATTCTAGCCTTTGTATTTTATATTGCAGGTTTCCCTGCCTCTAGGTAGATAATCCAATATCAAAGAAAGAGTTGGAATAAATGAAATATACATCGTTTTTGTTCAAAAGAGAATAATATCAGGATCTACTGGGCTGCCAAAAGTTCAATCTTATTTTACAGATCTAAATAGCAAACGCTTCAATCAAGGATTAAGAAGTGGAAGCCTGGCCTCTCCCAGATAGATCAATCAATGAATCGATTTTTCTCCCAGATTTAAGTCTTTCCTTTATCCAACACAAAGTGACTCCACTTTTTGTCTAGCAGTATGTCTCTTTTTTCTTATCAGTCTTCGTTTTCGTTTTCCCTTCTTTTTCTTTCACTTCCCATTGTCTGCTTTTTCTTCTCTCATTTTCTTTCCCTTCTGTTCATAATGGCTTTCAGGATAAGGATATCATCTGAGCTAGTGCCAAAAAGTTAAGTTCCCACAGATCTTTTGGTATTTCTCTGATGCCCATTTAAGGTTAAGTTTAACTTAGAGAGTGCAAGGTTATAAAATGTTCTTCTTAACGGCCTCACAAGTGCAGAAATGTGTGTGTGTGTGCGTGCCTGAGGGTACATGTGGGTCTGACATCTGCAGTTGGTAACATTCTCCTTCTGCTCATTGTAATTTTCATTCTACTAAATCTTCAGAGTGCAAGAAAAATGGAGACATTTTATATCTGCAAAATAAATATCAGCTTAGTGATTAGGGTAATTGGTAACAAATTATGGAGTTTAAATAATGTTAGTATAAGATTTAATCATGATATATCACAGGAATTAGTCAGATACTGTTTTCCCACTGTAGTGAGCTCTGTTTTTTTTTCTTTCTACATTCATTTGAATGAAAGAAAGACTTTTGTATTTTGCCCTGTATTAGGGAGCATTTCAGAGTTCTCCTGATATTTGTTCCTCACTCCTATGATGGTATTTACTGTGTCATATTGCATCCTCGTGTGTAAAGTAGATGACTAACTTTTCAATAATTTGTTTCTCATTAAGAAGAAATATATATTGTTTTTCTTTATAACTCAAGGTCCAAGTACTTAGCCTAGTACTTCAAGAGTACTCAACAAATATTGGAAGAATAAATGTTAAATATTTATTTAGAAAATTAGTTATACTCTTTATATTCTAATTTGTGGTTAAAAAGGTAAAAGGAAGTAAACACCACAAAGCACTTATATCTTATTCTTGTATCTTCCTTTTCCTTTTGTGTTATTACAAAGTACAGTGCAACTATAACAATCTATAACATATTTAATAACACAAAAGGAAAAGCAAGATATAAGGACATTTCATGTTACAGAAGAGTAAATTCTAGTAAGAATGGAAATATCGCATTTTTTGTAAACACTACATACATGTGCAGTAGCAAAATGATTCAAGTTATATTCTCCAAGATGTGAATGGTAATTAATCCTAAGTGTAGGAATTATGAATAATTGCATTCTCATATTTTGTCTCGTTTTATTTCTGAATTGTTTTATAATAAAAATTATGTTTTAAAGCAGAAAAATTACAATGGAACTTATTTTCTAAGAACTATTGTGTATTCATTTCTTGAAAGTATCAAATTCACTGTGTACAGAATTCTACATAATACCAGCTTTCTCTCTACCATATTCCCTATATTCCTGGTTACACTATTAATTTGCTATGTTACTTGAATGTTCATAGACTGTACAACCACCCTGTATACTTTATAATTCATTCCAAGTCCAATGGATTAGCAAGTATATCAGTTATTTCTAAACGAACTTGTGTCTGGGTCTACATTAATTCCAGAATTCAGGAAAACCCAAGTTTATCCATATTTAAACCTACTTTTGGAAGATTTGGGCAAGGTCTAAGTAGATTTAATGGCTATTACAGTTACTTTGCTTCTCAAAGTGTGGGGGAGTAAATAAAAATATATACAATAATTGAAGAGTTCAGAATTAGACACCAAGTTGACAGCATGCACACCTGAGTGGCAGATTATGGTTGACATTTTAAATAAGTTGTCATCATCATCTTCCCACTGAATTGGACAATATGGGATCTTACACATCTGCTAAATGTCCTGGTTGGACAGAAGCAGTACAATGCAGAGTTCCAGCAAGCAGGACTCCGATGATGAAATATGAACCAGGACTCTGGTTCATGATGGGGTGAGTGAGTGAGAGCCCTGCACCAGAGATATCCAAGCAGAGACTGAGTGACTCCTTCTTTAGACCTGAGTTCATGCATTAGGTCTTATAACCTAATGCATGAAGATTTGACAAAAGGTACTCTAAACGAAAATCAATCTATTTTCATTTCACATAAAGGCTTGAAAGTTTATAGATTTTATGAACTCTAACATTTGCAACTTGATTTCAGCTTTTTTTAATTGAAGATGCAGATTAACAAAAGGCATTTTTCTTGAAAGTGTTGATAATTAAAAAGTAATTTTCGAGTCCCTTTTTCCTTTAAGATGTACTAAGAAAATGTACATTTTAAAGGAAAGTTACTAAGCACCAGATTATTTGAAATTTTATATAATCTGCACACTATTTTAAGGAAGTTATGTTTACATGATAAAAACCATTTGTAGTAGTAATTTATGAATAACTTAAAAGGGTCTAGGATATATTTCTAACAGATGGGCCTTATATAAACTTCAAGGAAAATTCCATTACAAAAGAAGTTTTCAAAAATCCTTTAAGAAATTGAAAGAGGGACTCTAGGCAGGTCACATTTGTGATCAAGTAATCACCTATTTGGTTCAGAAATCCCTTAGGTAAATTATTTCTTGTCTACACACCCTCTCCAAGTGTCTACTGATAAAACATAAGGTACCTTTTAAGTGTTAGAGAAAAAAAAAACATCAAGTTTTAACATATAAAGCTAACTCCATTTCTGTTTAATCTCAAGTGTATATTAAGTGAGATATTTATCTTTTTTTCAAATTACATTTGTTTGGAAAAAGATACATAAAGAATTGAGAGCCTTCATATGCTGAAGCCACAAATATGTTGCCTGCATTTTGCAATCAGCCTGGGGCCACAAGACCTCTTTTTTTGATGCTAAGTATAAAAGGTAATTGTACATATTAGCAAGTGTGAAAAGAGACTCCAAAGAGGTTCAGCTTACCCAGCACCCAGACTCAAGTTAAATACCATAATCATGCCAGTCACTGGGTACCACTCAGTCTCTGGGTCCGGAAGCCAGTCTGCCAAAAACCCAGATAGCTGGAAAAGCAGCCGTGTTTTATCATATGACTGATCCCAAGAAGCCAATTTAATGGAAAATTATGTGTTCTACATTAAGGAGGAAAAAATATCTGATTTTACAAAGGTCGTTTTTTCTTTTTTAAGATAACAAAGAACATATATTTTAAAATTCAGTAATTTAAAAATATATACATAAACTTTAAATGCTAACAGGGCACATGAGCTTATCACTAACCTCAATGTAAGTGAGTTACTCTTTTTGCATCTACACAGACACAGTGTTTCTTGAAAAAAATTATGAACTTCATTCTTAGTATAATGAGTTGCTATACATGTATAAATTCGACTTAAAACTTCTCTTTAAAATATTAAAGTTCACGGTTGCTATCTAAGAGTGGAACTTGCTGACTCCTTTGGAAGAAATGAAGCTTTAGAACTCTCATCTGAAGGACAGTAAGTAAAAATACTTTTAAGAAAAAAAACCAATGTTTTAAAAAATATCTCTAAGGCTAATCCATTAACGAATTAATCTTACAATTTTTTCTGAAAGCATGCTACTGTACATGTAAAATGTATTTAAGTCTTTATTGGATTCTCAGAAATTTAGTAAGGACTAACAAATCTAATGAATGAATAACTGCTAAAGAATAATGATGTAATTCCTGGAAGCCTCTGAGTTGAAACTACTCACCCAATTTCTTTGGCAATTACAAATTGACTTCAAAATCTATGTCAGGATAAAAAAGCTGCAAAGTTTACATGACTTCCAGAAAAATGAAGGTCAACTCTACCAATTATGATTATGTTTGAAAATTTAAATTTATTCTACTTTCTATGGTGTTCAAATAAATTTAGTGTTATCTAGGAAATGTGTGTTATTCTATTCTAAATAACTTATCTTTTTATGCTAACATTTCATAATTAATTTTTCTTCCCCAAATAAAAGCATCTGCTAAAGAC
Source organism: Sapajus apella (assembly GCF_009761245.1). Taxonomy (NCBI): domain Eukaryota; kingdom Metazoa; phylum Chordata; class Mammalia; order Primates; family Cebidae; genus Sapajus; species Sapajus apella. The sequence continues at coordinate 12,153,778 of NW_022436941.1, read as the reverse complement.
ATTTAAATTCATCCCAAGTGTAACATTAAACTCTATCATTTGTGGAAGGTACTTCGGTCCCAAGAAATCTCAATTACATTAAGAATAATGAAAATATCTTGATGTAGATATACATTCAAATGTATGTTAAAAAATGCAAATATTTTACTTTTCAAACTTCACCATATAATTGTAATTTCCCGGTTTCTTCTCAAGATTAAACTTGAAAAGCAAGATGAAGTTTTGTCAGGGTAATGAGTCTAATTTTTAAAATATAAGGCTTATTCACGACTCAAAGCCTGTATACATATACAAACCTTGACCCCTATTTATCTGTAATATTTCACTGACATAACTTCATATACTCTAGTTTCATGATAAAGAAAGTGCTATACAACTTGATGCCACAACAAGCTCTAGAAAAATACACGGAGGCTGTAAATAACAATGAATTATTATGTAATATTACTTTTAGCTCGAGCTTATTTTTATTGTTATGGCTCAGTGCTAGTTATTTATCACATTTTATAAAGTTTAACTTCTTTGATATGTCATGAAACTGTTTACCATCAGGACATTATTTTAGGTAGCTTACACACAGCACACACACTCTTTCGCTCCTTTCTACCTGTGACCTGGGAGACCAGGAGTCAGGCTTCCGTGGGCCTAGAGGGAACCAGCAAACTTGAGCCACTGCCCTCTCCCCACTGCACCGCCCTGCACTGCAATTCAGCTCAACCTAAAGGATCACACTCTCGAGAATCCTTGAAACATAAATGTTCCCACGATCCATAATGAGGGATCAATGCCAGAGATTTTCAGCAGTCGATAGGTCATGAGTTTAACTGCTATTCGAATCATAGTAAGTTGGTTTCAAATTGGCTTGACTGACCATTTACACGAATAAGTTGGGCAGTGCAGGATGCCTACCCAGCATCCATTCCTCCACCCCTTTTCTCTTACCCAAAGGAAGCTCTACTGGCTTCTGACACCCAATCATCCCTTCCATGTGACTCTGGGGAAGGGAAGCTTAAATCAACTGCTGCAAGGACAGGCCCTAGTAAGTCTACGTCAAACATATTACCACCAACAACCCCCACTTTGCCATGAATTATTTTAAAAACTCAAGCTTAAGCCAGGCAGCATACAAAATGTCTCTGGAGGCTACTGCTGGCCTGCAGTTGGAGGAGATGTTTTCTGTCTCAAGAGATGAACAGGAAACATGTTTCCTTAGTGACTGCTGACAACCGTCTTACAAGAGCAAAGAACTTCAGGGTAGGACAAAAAGTGAAACATAAAGGAGGGCAGCGTCAAGAGAAACAGAGTAACAGGGTAAAAGCCTTGATCACATTCTACCTGAGGCCCACTAGCTCGGGGCTTTTTGTTGTGGCATGCTACACATTTCCTTATTGCCGAGGACAATTAATGTCAGATTTTGTGGGTGTTGCAGCCAAGAATATCCTGACACTATTTCATTTTTAACAGAAGCAGTACTCTCGACAGTGCCTCCGAATTTGAATTAAGCACATTATTAGAATTTGCCATCAGTCACTCACTCAAAATAACCTTCGAGCCACAGCCCCAGCACTGGCCGCCCAAACTGAGTTCTCTGGTAGAAAAAGTTGAGACGCTTCTGCCACTATCGTTATGTCTCAAAATCTGACCATTCAACTTAGAGGCATAAGAGTAAAAATGTAATTTCATTAGATGAATTTCATTAAATAACAAAAACCTTAAAAAATATACATTTTTACAATAAAGTAGAATTTTTCAGAAAGTGAGTTCTCATTTCTCTTCTTACCTCGTTCACACTGTGGACCAGTGAATCCATAAACACAAGCACAGCGGTTGGGTCCAATACAACGTCCGCCATTCTGACATCCATTTTCACAGACAGCTGCATACAAAAACAGCAAGAAGCTCATTATATAGCCAGTCTCCAAGCACAATATAGTAGTGCAGTGATGCTGCCAATAAACGATCTTATGTTAAATTACAGTAAATCACATTAAACTGCAACTTGTGTAAATTACACAGGTTAAAGTTCACATCTTACATTTAAGTAAATATATTTAAGTATATTCAGGCAAAACCTTACACACTTCATGTAAATCACACTGTCAAGCAAGCATTTGGTAAAACTACCTTTTTTTTTTTTTTTAATCAGAATCATATTCGCTGGCTCTCATGCTCATTTAGTGAGAATACAACTACTCAATCCTCAATTTCCGTTCTACTAACCCTATAATCTATATTTTCACTGGTAAGGAATGAATAAAATATGGAGAAATGAAAGAAAAAAGAGGCTGATTCAGGGAGCACTGAGAAGGAGCAGGAGGAGAAAATTTAACATGAAAAAATAAAAATAGTATAGCAATACAGGGAAAAAGCAAAAACCAGAGAAGAAAAGGAAGTCAAGCAGGGAAAAAGGTAAAGCTGGAAGGGCAAAACAAAGAAAAGGGGGGAAAATACCATCAACATTAGCTATAAAATGCTAACAGGAGTAACCAATGTGTAGAGACTATTTGCAGGTCATGAAGGAAAAAAAAAGGGAAAAAACTGTGTATGCACAATATGCTCCTTCATATAAAATTAACTCACAGTCCAAACGTTTTCAAAGTCATGCTGACAAACACACAGCACACGCTCTCTTTTGCTCCTTTAGCCTTGTGACCTGGGAGACCAGGACTCAGGGTTCCATGAGCCCAGAGGGAACCAGTAAATTTGAACGACTCATCTCTCCCCACTGCACTGCCCTACTCTGTAACTCAGCTCAGCCTAAAAGATCACACACTCTAGAATCCTTGGAACCTAAGTATTCTCATGATCCATAATAAAGACAGCTGAATCCAAGAATCATGTCTTCTCCAGGAGAAAATACTGATACTAAGAGCATGTCTCCCAGCCTACCCCGCTATTGAAACATCTGTCCTCACAGATGAATTAGAGGATTATATTCCATGACCTGTGTCCAAAAATGGAGTTGAACGACACTAATTATTCAAATTACTCAAATCCAAGGGAAGTGGGGAGCAAAACACTTCAAGTGAGATACATATCAAAAATGGGAAACTCAGGAAGTATGCTGATATTTGAGAGCACAGCAATGCTGCTATTTCCTTATCAGGTATGTTCACCTGGATAGATTGCCTATCATCTCCAGAACGCATTGAGTGATTTCTGTTTTGTTGATGATGGTCACAAGACTAAAACACACTTGGAAATAAAAGATTTTCTTGACCTTAAAGCTTCACTGTGCCGATGGACTTAAAGGCACTTGTTTATAGTTAACTTCGATTAAAGGCATGATTCTGTGTGCCTCTGCACAAGTACAGCTACCTAGGCACCACACCTTTCTGCTTCTTTACCTGTCTCCAGCTGAGTCCTACATAGCACTTCTGACTCATCATTGCCTTGAAATATTGGCAGACTTGAAATATGAGTAAACATGAAAGAGAAAGGAAAAGGAATAAAGGCCCCGAGGAGCATGAAAAAAATAAAGTTGAATGGGAAGGTGGAAAAAAAACAAAACCCATCAGAGCGTTCTGTGAAGTAATTCCATAGAAACAATTGCCAGGATTTGAAGACATGCATGTGTATGCTCATTGCAGCACTATTCACAATAGCAAAGATACGGACTCAACCCAAACGTCCATCAACGATAGACTGGATAAAGAAAATGTGATACATATACGCCATGGAATACTATGCAGCCATAAAAAGGAACAAGATCATGTCCTTTGCAGGGACGTGGATGGAAGTGGAAGCCATTATCCTCAGCTAACTAATGCAGGAACAGAAAACCAAACACTGCATGTTCTCACTTATAAGTGGGAGCTGAACAATGAGAACACATGGACACAGGGAGGGGAATGACACACACAGGGGCCTGTATGCAGAGGGAGAGCTTCAGGATAAATAGCATGCAGGGCTTAATACATAGGTGATGGGTTGATAGGTGCAGCAAACCACCATGGCACATGTTTACCTATGGAACAAGGCTGCATGTCCTGCATATGTATCCCAGATATTAAAATACAATTAAACTTTTAAAAAAGAAAAATAAAAAAAAATCAATTGCTAAAAAGATGCACTGCAAAATATTAAGTCCAAATTGATGTGATTAAAATGTGTGAAATTTTCTTTAAATCCTATTGAGCTGTAGGAAATTTAAATTACAGTCACTTTTCCAGATGTGTTCTCTCATCACAATGCCAGCCTTTAAAAAAGACACAGATGGGGAAAAGCCATCCACACTGGCTGTGACATTCAGGACACAACCTTGGGTAAATGAAGGAAGGGCTTCTACCAGGGTTTTCCAAAACAGAGTTTCCAAATCCCAGGTAGAACAAGGCTGGATGAACCTTGGGCTTCTAGAAAGAGCTGGCCCATTACAAATTAAACCTAATGTAATCTGTATAGGTTAGATTGTATAGATCAATGCCTCCCTTCTCACTAAAGTTTTTTGGAGGTTTGCAAATTATAGTTATTGTTTATAAAAAATATTTATGTTAACTTGTAATATGGGTTTCTTGTAACTTTTAATGAATCAATAAAGGAACATTTTCAATTTCTCAACTTTAATTTCTAATATTACAAATATTGATAGATGGAACCCATATAAACAAAAGGCATTTGAGGCCCTCAATAATTTTTTGAAATGTAAAGGGATCCTATGAACAAAAAGATCAAGGGCCACTGATACAATCATTTGCTTGTATTCCTGTCTCTCATGTGAGAATGGGTTCCCCCAGGATAAGACCAGATCAGTTTGCCTTTGAATCCCTGTCACCTACTGTAGTATCGGATATATTGCATCAACTCAACAAAATCCCGCACGTCAAAATTTCACAGCCTTTTTTCAAGTACTTCGCAAGGCAGAACGGTACAGTGAACAGATAATGAGTTATGCTGTCCCCAGCATGCACTCACCACACCATCTCTCTGATTCTTAGCTTCCTGGCCTGCAAAGAGACTTAACAGTTCCTCCCCTACAGACACTTGAGGACTAACTAAAATAGCATGTAAGACAAAGTGCACAGTGGCTGCATGCTTTATTCTACATTCTTAATTGCCTTCCTCTTTTAAATACAGAACATTTGTACGAAAAAAAAAAAAAGATGTCTGCAGCACCCAAAGTTTACATTAAAGAGTGATAGCAAAAGAAGAGAAGCAGGAAATACAGATAAGAGTAGAAGCAAAAACCAAAAATGGTGAATTTCCTTTTTTCAAATGAATTATGATGAAAGGTATTTTACAAAATAACGTTTTTTTGGTAACAAAACAGAATGGCATCAGCAATTTACATTTCAACTGCAGTCAGAAAAAAATCTGAAAATGCCTGAATTTCCACCACAGAAGGAATGCTGACGACCCAGGAAGAAAACTATGTTTACACCTAGCATGACAGTGAAAGGCAGGAGAGCAAAAGACTTACTCCCCTTACCCTGCTTTATTCTTCTCCTAAAGCTTCTCACTACCTAAATGTGTATTAGGTATTTATCTTTTTAGTACTAACTGTAGTTTCTACCAGAATATGAGCTCTGTGTGGCCAGGGTATCATCTCACCTGTTCACAGTAGTTAATCAATCAACATCACTGAATGCAATGAATGAAATGGAAGAATGCTAAGAAGCGCTGCCTATGTTTCCAGGAAAGCAGCTAAGCAGTCTCAATGTTTTATAATGTTCATTTTAGGAATCATCCTATTTCTAAGACTTTTCTGGATTGATAAATTGAAAAATGTTCTATTTGCTTCTTTGTTCTCAGTACTGTAACACTCTTTCTATAAAAGATGACCTGGAAAGCATCTTCCTTACATAATTCCTTGAGCTGACATCTGTTAGTTATCATACTTTTACCTTCTTATTTGCTGACAAATAAATTTTGTTTGTTACACATTTTGCTTCCCATGTTCTCCTGCCCCTGAGATAAACATTAGACAAGGAAGACGTCACCCCATGAGAAACATAGAGAACAAATGTTCAGTATCTGCTGATTTTCTGACCCAGTGACTTTGCCTTTCCTCTGACTGGAAAATGTGGTAACATCAATATGGTTTGACACAGGGGTGGAAGAACATCAAAGCATTTTAGAAGGGGAAAGTGCTTTCCATCCCTGCCTTCCCATTCCTGTGAGAAGCACAAGAGACACACCCATTACAGCGTGTTCTGTACAACCCTCCGGAAAATACATATATACACACGTATGCCCAAGGAAGGGACAGCAGCTTAATTCAGACGGAAGACAGCTAATTTCAGGACAGATTTGAGCAAATACTCTGAAAGATCAATTGAGGCAAGTCAAGGCTCTCTCTGTTGTGACTCTAATTTTCATTTTTCCCTCTACAGAGTAAAAGGATGTGTTTCAAGAAAGACAGAGGTGTCTCTTCATTGGTCATGGAACTTTCTAAAACAGAGTTAGTCAGATCTCCTAACACTTTACTGAGGCCTAAAAATATATATAGATCTATCTTTTTATGAATATTGTGTTCATGATAGACTTCTGTCTTTCTTTACTGGTTATAAATAGAAGTCTATTGTATAAAATGTGGAAAATACCTGAATGTACAAAGAAAATATAGAAAAAGTATCATCCGTGGAACAAGAAACTCTGCTGCATTTATCTGTCTCAAAGTTATCCAGTTATTTCCTGCTCTGCCCCGGCCAACTTTAGCCTAAAGAAGTTATTACATTGGCCCCTCCTATTCTTGCTAGAAAACAGACCCCAACGTACTGTATTCTCTTAAATACCCTCACCCTCCATTTCCAAAACTTCAGTCTTCTCCTCTTGTCATACCTGAGAACCACCCACACAAGGAATCTGCACATTACACCCCAAAGGCCAGATCTGGCCACTGCTTATTTTTGTATTTCCCATGAGATAAGAGGAATTTTGACACTTTTAATTAGTTCAAAGGTCAAAGAAATAATACTTGGTCACAAGTGAAAATTGTGTGAAATTCAAATTCCAGTGTCTATAAAGCGTAGACACTGAAACACACCCTAGCTCTGTCATTTACATATGATCTAGGATCACTTTTGCACTACGATGACAGAGTTGAATATTTGCAGTGGAGAAAGTAAGGTCTAAAATATATACTATCTGGCCTTTACAAAAAAAATTGGCCTACCCCTGACCTTAACAGAATATTTTTCTTTAAATGGATATACCTATTTCACATAAAATTATTTTAAAAGAAAACTTTATAGCACTTATAAATAGAAAGCTATAATCACCTTAACTAGAAGGCAACCTTGGAAATTACTGCAACAACTATAATGAGATACAACTTCACACTCATTAGCATGATTATTATTATGCAAAAAAGACAGAAAATAACCAGGGTTGGCAAGGATGTAAAGTGAAACCCTTGTGCACTGCTGGTGGGAAGATAAGACAGTGCCGCCTCTATGGAAAACAGTATGGCAGCACTTCACAAAATTAAAGATAGAATTACCATATAATCCGGCAATTCCACTTCTTGATATACACCCAAAAGAACTGAAAGCAAGGGCCCAAACAGATATTTCAGCATTATTCACAATAGCCAAAAGGTGAAAGCAACTCAAATATCCATCAACAGATGACTGGATACACAAAATATGGTATATTCATGTAATGAAATATTATTTAGCCTTTAAAATGAAGGAAATTCTGACACATGCTAAAACATGGATGAACCTTGAGGGCAGTATGCTAAGTATAATAAGCCCGTCAACAAAGGACAAATACTTCACGCTTACACTTATATGAAATACCTAAAGTAATCAGATTCATAGAGACAGAAAGTAAATGATGTTTACGGGCATAGCGGGAGAGGGAAATGGGGGTTATTGTTTAATGGGTACAGAGTTTCAATTTTCCAAGATGAAAAGAATTCTGGAGATGGATGGTGATGATGGTAACACAACAGTGTGAATGTATTTAATGCCACTGAACTGTATACTTAAAAGTGGTTAAAATGGTAAATTTTGTTATGTGTATTTTACAATTTAAAAAATGGTTTAATTGCAACAAAAATAAAATAATGTTAACTGAAAACAAGCTAGATCTTATTTTACACGCAAGACTTGGTTTTTCTATGTTTAAAAAAGAAATCAGCAATTCTTTTTTTTTTTTTTTTTTTTTTTTTTGAGACAGAGTTTTGCTCTTGTTACCCAGGCTGGAGTGCAATGGCGCAATCTCGGCTCACCGCAACCTCCGCCTCCTGGGTTCAGGCAATTCTCCTGCCTCAGTCTCCTGAGTAGCTGGGATTACAGGCACGTGCCACCATGCCCAACTAATTTTTTGTAGTTTTAGTAGAGACGGGGTTTCACCATGTTGACCAGGATGGTCTCGATCTCTTGACCTCGTGATCCACCCGCCTTGGCCTCCCAAAGTGCTGGGATTACAGGCTTGAGCCACTGCGCCCGGCCCGAAATCAGCAATTCTTAAGGAAGCCTTGAAGATTAGCATGGAAACTATAGTCTAAATCAGGTAAAAATGCAAATAAAGTGAAAACAGACTTACTGTTTGTGATTCAATTTCATAAATCACACTTCTTTAATGTCATATCAGGTAACATTACTTACCCCTTCTTAAAATATGTTAATTCCCATAAATGTCCCACAATTTAGAGAATACTACCCAAAAATGTTCCCCAGTGATGTGTCACAATCCAGAAACTACAATTCTTATACTCTTGTAAAAGGTTATTTCTTGATTCATACAGGGCATTCTCCAGTGAGGGTACCAGCTTTGCTGGGTTACAGCTCCCTGTTTCACAATAACATCTGACTTTTAAAAATCATTTCATCACCCTGTATTTTAGTATTAAATATATTTGAGCAAACGGTTATTTACCAGATTGGCTCTTCTGGGTTAATTCTGAGAAGTTTTAAATAATCATATATATAAAGAGGGACCTGGGGAGGGAAGGTAGAGAAGTAAAAATGAAAGAAAGAGATAGATCACAGAAAACTTGTTCATTATTTTTTTCAGGAAAGTATACATGCTTTATGGAGCTGGATAAAGGAAAACAAATAAATCACAGAAAATATGTGAGATGTGCCACATTTGCTAAAGCACTGGTTACCAGTTGTTGGCTAGTTACAATTCAAGAACATCGCTACTCTAAAGCACAAAATTCTGAAAGAATTAGAAAAATCCTTCAGGACAAAAATTAGAAATTCAGTTTTAAGGTATAGTTTAGTGCATAAAATTGTTTTTTCAAAGGATCAAAGGATTTATGAGACCTTAAATTATAACTTAATATGAACTATCCACCAAATAAAATGATTTCTAATAAATGAAGTTGATTCCAATGTCCCTTACGTTGTCCACAATAAGTTCCAATATATCCTTTCTGGCATTGGCAGTGGTCATCAGCACAGGTCCCCCCATTCATGCATCTCACACTGCACTGCTGAACTGCAAAGAGCAATAACAAAAAACATAAAAACATCAGTCACCAAAATCATAGTGTGTGACAGGTTATAAAACTGTAAACTCAACATCCAATTCAATCACCATTATATCTTACAGAAGGAAATATTATGACCCAAACATATTTTTATTTATTATTTCTTTATAAGTACATATACAGGCATATTTGTGATAACATGTTATTCAGCATGCATTTAAAACATATTACACTTTCAATGTTGAAAAAAATAAACAAAAGGTGACTAGAAGCATAGTTTCTGGCAAGCAGGAGGCACTTTTTGCATTCAGAATGCAGGAGCTGAGTGCCTGCCATTCCAGCTCACTGCAGTGCTGTCCTAATGAACTTGATGGCGATCCTCACAGAGCTTGAATTCCGGTAGGGAATCATGGAAAACACAGGTAAACAAATACCACAAAGTAATTAAAGACTACGATTAACTGTCTGAAGTAAACTGTTGTGAAGGAGACTAACCTGAAGCCAAGAAGGAGCTTAGACACCGACACCACACAAGGCCACTCTGAGGCGACATTTGCCCTGAGGTGTGAAGGATGAGAATGAGCCAGGTATTAAAAGTACCAAGAAGGAACTTCAGAAAGAGAAGTACCAGCAAATCAAAAGACCTTAGGATGATAAAGGGTTTCTTCTGAAGAACGGAGAGTTTCCTGTGGTTAAAAAGAGGCAGACAGGGAAGAGATCTTGCAGACCTTGGCAGAGGCCAGTCAGCTAACACAGGGCCTCCTCGGCCACCGAAAGGTTTTCATTGTAGCTCATATGCAACAGGGAGTTATTGAAAGGATTTAAGTGAGAGAGTGAAGTGATATAATCTAAGTTTTAAAAAGATTACTCTAACTGCTCTGCAGAGAATGGATGTGAAGAGGGCAAGAGTCTGGGAGAAAGATGAGGACAATCTGCACCACATGGTAGCAGTGCAGAGGGAAAGGAAAAGATAAATCTAAGATAAATGTTTGCCAGTAAAGCCTACAGGACTTGTTTAAAGAGTTGATGTAGAGAAAGAGAAGCTGCAGTTACTTAAGCACCAGGTGGATGGCAGGGCCATTTGCCAAGGCAGGAGGAACTGTGGTTCAAGTAGCCTGTGGTCAGGAATAAATCCAGGGTTTCATTTTGGACATGCTCCTAAGTTTCAGTTGCTTGCTATTCCTTGAGCAGAAATGTCAAATGGGAAAGGGAACATATGAGTGTAGAGGTCAGTGGAGGGATCTCCAATGTACATACATATTACGAGTTATCAACATACTGGTAGTCGAAAACATGTATGTTAATGAGTTCACCCAGGGAGGGCAGAACTCAGGAATACCAAACCTTGAATGGGAGACTGAAGAAGATACAGAAAAGAGACTAAACACTAATAATCAAAAAAAGGAGCACTGAGGGCCACTGGCATTATAAAAGTCAAAGGTGTTTCAAAGAAAAACGAAAAAGAGCATTTCGAGAAGATAGTGATTAATAGTGCCAAACGCTTTAGTGAGGTCAAACAGGATGATGATTGGAGGGTTAGAAAAGTTACTGATGAAATGGAAGTATGAATCGCTGGAACCCGGGAGGCGGAGATTGCAGTGAGCCGAGATCGTGCCTGGGCGACAGAGTGAGACTCCATCTCAAGAGAAAAAAAAAACCTAAATGGAAGTATTACCCAAGGTCAAATGAATGCACAGATTCCTTGCTAAATTGCATACCACAAACGAAGAGTGGGCCAGTGAATTTCCCAGCTCCCAGGCAGAAGAATTAAGAAATTGAATCTTAAAATTCCTCCAGGATTGGATTTTTTGCCAAAGGCAAGTATGAGAGAACTAAGAAGAACGGGCAACAGTATCTTGCAGGCAATCAGACAAGAGAGGGGTTCAGGTAAGTTGGGGATGAAACGTTCTCGATAAAATAGTCAAGAAATCTTGATGAATTTGAATGGAGGGCTTTAAAAAGCTGGGGAAATGGCAGATTCAAAGAAAATGAAATTAAGAGTTTTCATCAGGAGTTTCATCAGAAGACAATGGTATTTGTTGTTATGAATCTTGAATCTTATTCCTGAGTCAGACATTCTCTATATTACCTTCATTTAGGGAAAATTTGAAGAAAGATATATAAAAAATAATGACTTCACACTAGTTGAGTCAGGATTTAAAGCATTTATTGAATTATTGGACAGTTAAAGAAATAATCTTGCTTCTGCTTTGTTATAATGTTATCTTAAATACTAGCCTAAAAGATGAATCTTGGATCTTAAGGACCCAAAAAATTCTAATTGGGTCATGAATTACACAATCACAGTTCACAGTTATAGTTATCTTACAGAGTTGCTGGCAGCTAACACATGTGAAGAAAAATAGGTCCGTATTTGTAAAGTATCTGGTCAATACTCAGTAAACATATGCTGTCTTTGGAGTTCTCTTCTCCTTCCCCCTTAGATAACCCACAAAACAGGAGTTAAGCAAATGCAATAAATATAGCCTAGTGTTTGAGACTGCACACCTAGGCATCAGAATGCCTGGATTGAAGTCTGTGTTTCCTTGCATCAGTTAATTAAATCATATGTTCTTTACTTTCCTACTCTGTAAAATGGGGTATTAACAGTATCTCACAATGTTGATGTATGCATTAATTAAAGTAATAACACTTAAAACTCCCTGGCACATAGTAAAAACCTAGTTAAATCATAGCTATTATTCACCAAGAGTTACCTCTCCACTGAATTTTCCTTTCTGAATAGACATATGGCTCCTGGACCAGAATTAAAGCATTTTTCTCATTGAAAACCATAGCCCACTTAAGGCAACAACTAAGTCACCAAAGATTTTTACTCTAAAGTTTAATGCACACATAATTTGTGAGGAAAATAATCACGGATTTATATTCTTTTTGAGAAGGACATTTAGCATTTACTCCAAAGCTTAAGGAAAATGCAGTAAAAAGTCCACAAATAAGAAACATACTTGATTTTGATCCACAGGTTGGTGATATTTGCCCACTGGAACAAGTACACATGTTAGGACGGGAACAAAATCCATCTCCACAACTATTTCTACAAATTGCTGCAGAAAGCACAATAGGAAAAATGAATGACTATATAATAAACCATCGTTTACAAAACAAGAAAGCCATATTTAAAAATAAAAAGCCTGAAAAACTAAGATAAAATCTGTAATGTAAATACCTAACTTCAGATACACAATAAAATTATCCATTGTAGACTTGGAAATAAGTCTCACAAGTATCCTTAGGATAATGTGTAAACAAATGAAGCTGTTTCAAATTGTATAATCTCCACATTGTTTTCTATAGTGGCTGTAAAAGTAGAACTACAAGTTGATCCAGCAATCCACTACTGGATATCTACCCAGAGGAAAAGAAGTCATTATTCGAAAAGATACTTGCACATGCACGTTTATAGCAGCACAAATAACAAGTGAAAAATTGTGGAGGCTGGGTGTGGTGGCTCATGCCTGTAATCCCAACACTTTGGGAGGCTGAGGTAGGCGCATCACGAGGTCAGGAGATCGAGACCATCCTGGCCAACATGGTAAAACCCTGTATCTACTAAAAATACAAAAATTAGCTAGTGGCGCATGCCTGTAATCCCAGCTACTTGGGCAGCTGAGGCAGGAGAATCGCTTAAACCAGGGAGTCAGAGGTTGCAGTGAGCCAAGATCGCGGCACTGCACCACTCCAGCCTGGGCGACAGAGT